>NC_141695.1:1435447699-1435727699 GCF_964263255.1 Lissotriton vulgaris | reverse complement strand
GCGGGGTGGGAAGAAGAGAGAAAGGGAGAGAGCCATTAGTGCAGGTACATCGCTAAATAAATTCGCAAAGGGGGTGCCCGTCGCGTGCACGCATGCCCCAGAGAGTAATGTGCTCTTGAAGGGCCACCTGCCCCGTAAATGGCCTGAAAGGCTGCAGTGCGCAGTAAGGAGCAGTCGAGGGGACAGGAGAAGGCGTCTTTTCAGGAGTGGTGACAACCTGTGCATTACAAAAGAGGAAGGGGAAAGGCATACTTTGAAATGCCACAAATCACAGTGGGTAGTGCCAATATAGCAACTAGGCCATTAGTCCTGAATTAGGGAGAGGTGGGAGTAAAGGCTACACTCATGTCCAATGAGTGAAAGGCTCTTACAAAATGGAGGCCTAAACTTTTCTTCAGACACTTTACAAGTGCCTCTAAATACCACAAATTGTTTCTCCATACACTTGGCATAATCAGGGCTCGAGTCTGGGTACCACGCGGGTGGACTGTGTCCCCCCACTTATTTTACCGGGAGCTTGATAACTGGAGCAAATGGAGCCACACATTCACTCTTTGGTCTCTCTGGGGCGAGATATCGCCCCAGAGAGGCCAAAGAGTGAAGTTGTGGCTCCATTTGTTAAGGGGTGAGGGAGGGGAGGCAATGAGTCTGATGGTGCAAGCCACCTTTTGTGACGTCACTTCCTGTCGTGAAGTCGGCTTCCCCCCACTTCTTGTTTTAGGACTTGTGCCCTGGGCATAATCTGCTTTTACATGCAGACCTGAGCATCAGGAAAATGTCTGTGAAGTTAACAAAGGTACATTTCAAGAGACATGACTGTGTTACTTACCGGTAATCTTCATTACTCCGAGTCCAGGTCGTCCTCGTCACTCTTCTTTACCCTATGAGCAATAACTCTAATGAAGAGCCACAGTTTACTTATCCAAGTAAGTTTTAATACAAATAAAACGGCAATAGGGCTTCCATAATTCCTGTGGTGTTCCCCCCCCCCCCCCCTCCACAAAGCTACCACAACCACTTCCTGTCAGCGGCTCCCAATCTAATGAAGTCTCAGTTACAATGAAACTCAGTTGGACCATCCGGTCATCATGAGAAATCTTCTCTGATGCTTCCTCCTGGTGCACATAGCTGGTGAGGCATTGTTACTTCACAGAAAAACAAGTTTACTATAAGGAGATAACACATTAGCATTTCTTGGATTTTACATGCTTAATTTTCAAGGTCCCATTGACTCCCTTGTTTGCATTATATTTTAGACTGTAATTGTTGTACGAGAGAAACACAACAAAAAACATAGACCTTGACAGATTTTTCTGTAAGACAATCTTCTGGGAAAAGGCTACAATTAACCAGTGGTTTGTCTAAAAACGGTAATTCCCAGCTTAAGACAGTTTTAAGATGTTTTTAGTTGACCTAATACATTATTATGGCTGTCATTTCTAGCCTAAAACAGTTTGAGACTGTCTTAACCCAGAGGATAATCTTTGGAAATGAAGCTTATGTATCCCGTCGAGGGTGAAAATGAAATGATTGGGCGAGCATGGACAATAAACTCCACAATCAGCGGCCATTACTGAAGGGATTAATAGAAGATTAGGTTTGCATGGTTCTCTGCATTCAGCATTAACCTCTCTCTGACTCCAGGAAAATGTATACTTACCTGGATGGTGAGCTCTCTCACTGACTCAGTGATGCAGTGATTTTGCAAAACGTAAAACTCCCTACACCGCTTGGTCACCGATTCAGAATCCACTGAGGTGGGTATTGATCAAACAGTGTTGCAGTCTGGCCTCCAGTTCTGACGTCTTTGTGAGAATTACATTTAAGGGGTAGGGATGCAGTTCCAAAGTATTTCTCTTGACCACCTCTGCAAGGAGGCCAATGGCTGATTGGGCATGTCGTACCAATCAGCCATTGGCCTAGCTCCTTCAGAGAAAAGAAGATCCACAGTGGTGCGCCATCCGTAAAGGATCAGACTGCAATTTGTTCTCCGCGAGGCACATTTTTGAAGATCCAACATCCTTTAGCTTTACCCCAGTGAATAGAGACACTTGGGGTGCTAAGGTGTGCTATGGCACACATTGACTTAATCAATGCCTGGTTCTAGTGGTACATGCATGCAGTTTGAGACAGGCGTTTGAACAGATACCTAGGTATTGTAACCATCTTGGCGACCCAGTCACCTCTGCAGCTCTCAGTGTTTCTCAAGGCCTCATACACTACAGATTACCAGTCAACAACTCAAATTCTGAGCATTTAGTAAAAGCTTTTTGTTGGAAATAGGTGAAGATAGATGACAGGATACTTCTAGTTGATTACATGTAGATTTATTGTAGGACATAGCTGAGTACAAAACCTCGCCAGCTGACCAGACCATCAACTGACACTGGTAGAACACTCTGGTACAGATTAGAACACACACAGGTATTCTGGGAAGCTGAGAAGGTGAAAACACTGAGGAAGGGCTAATGACTACTGTCAGCCATATTACAAGAAGAATCAATATACAACACTTTTCTCTCCATCCATTTTTCTTATGAGCTTGCCGCTCCCATAACCAATGGTTGGCAAATACCAAAACAGTCTAGTCTTGATTCCACTGCATGCCACTCTCTTCCATCACCCAACACTTCCTGTCTCTGCATCCAACTCTTGCAGATTCTTTATCACCCCTACCCTCTTCCCTTCTCACTGTGTTCCTTTATTTCTCTTCCTCCTTTTAACTTCCTTTTCTGCTTTTTTCTCTCCTGGTGTGGGCCAAAGTCTGATGATTAAAAATATGTCCTGGTCTCCAAAAATGAGTGCCAATCCCCATCAACGGCCACCATCAGCACAAATTGAGCAGAATAGCTTACATTTCAATACACGTCGTTATGATGGCATATAGGTGCACAAACAAACCTTGCAAAAGTTTTACATAAGGATTATTTATGTTTATGATTGTGTTACAAGCTTACACAAATCCGCTGCCTTTGATCTGTCTCTGGGACCCAGAATGGAGATCTTGGACTCATCTTCAAGCCTTGTGAAGTCAGTGAAACTGCAGGGGAATTCCTCATAGCAGTAACTCTGTGTTCTCTCCTTTATGAGTCAGTGTATCTTATGTTATACCTGATTAAGGGCACATTGGTAATAATGTTGCCTTCTTCCACTTTTCAGGTCTCTCTGCACAACCCTCTTTTGCTCTTCTGTTGGTACTCTCTTACTGTATACATGGTCTTTAGTTGCCTCTGTTGGGGGTTCTTAACTGTCATTAGATATGTCTTGAGGCAGTACATAGACATTGCTTACTATTGATGTTTTTCATGTGATTGCTCGCTTTCTAAAATGAGAGTTTTTTAAGCTTGGGTGAAATGTTTCTTACGCCTGTGTAATCTTACGTAATTTCCAGCATTTTGCGCTACTTTTCTCACACAAAATGTCCCACATTATGCCATTCGGCCAGATCACATAATTTCAAGTCCATTTGGGTTAAAATCCTATCAAAGGAGTATGGGAAGCATGTGAATGAATAGAACGCCAGTGGCTGTTGTTCCCAGTACGTGTTTTTCTGTCATGAATCCCAGATTTGTATTTTATGTAATTTCTCAGAAATTTTGTGTAATTAGACAAAGGGAAGTCACCCAAATTTCACATTTTGCTCTGTTGTCAGGGCTGCATTTTCTACTTGGTTATTAGGCCTCTGTATGATTCTTTTGGCAGCAGGTTTAAGTGTTTATTTTTATGGGAAGTTGGTGTCTCAGCCTCTAGTGCGTAGTGGTTTTCTCCAATGACTGGGTGGTTCCTGTCTGCTTTTGCTGAGCTTACCGCGTCAAATGCAAAGACAACAGAGTGATGGATGGTATGATTGGATTAATCTAAGCCACTGGGAATTGCTTGGGGTGCATCCCAATCCAATGTTTTTTGCCCACCATGCCACCTCAGTTCGGACCCAGCCATATGCAAATCAATCTCGACCCTACTCCTCATGGGAACAGTCCTGCCATGACTGCCAGGCCAGGTCCTGCCAGAATCGCAACGCAAGCAACCCAGGGACGGTTTCATCCTTATTAGGGCTCTTCGTCCTGGTATAGCTTGGTTCCAGTGGCACAGTGAGCCCAGGACCCACATTTGGGCATACCCATTGTATTTAGGGCATTAAATGCTAAAACAAAAAGGTGATGCATGGAATTCTTGAATTAATCTCAGCAGTTGACAATCGCTCATGGCCCATTCCAAAGTGGGTCAGGTATGCTCAGATGTAGGTCATATGCACACTGTGTCACTGGAACCAAGCAAATCCCAGCTGATGAGCCCCTAACAAGGCGGAAACCGATCCTGGGTTGCCTATGTTCGGGTTCAAGAAGGACCTGACCTGGCAGTTCGGGCTGGACTGCGCCCATTGTAGCGGGGTCAGGACTGATTTGCATATTATTTGGATCCAAACTGAGGTGGCATGGTGTGCAAAATAACAATGGACTGGGATGCGGTCCTAGTAATTACCAGTGGCTGAGATTAATTCAAGCATTCCATCCATCACTTTTTTGTATACTCTTGTGTGTTGTCCTAAGTGGGATGGGTATGCCTAGAAGTGGGTCCTGTGAACACTGTGTCACTGGAACCCCGATATACCTGGCTGAAAGCCCCACAACAACAGTGAAACCGGTCTTGGGTTGCGTGTGTTCATGTTCAGGGAGGATCTGTCTTGGCAGTTCATTCTGGACTGCTCCCACTAGACCAGGGTCAAGACTGATTTGCATATGGCTGGGTCCAAACTGAGGTGGCATTGTGTGCAAAATAAAGATGGACTGATATTCGCCCTGAGTGATTACCAATATCTGAGATTAATTGAAGCATTCCATCCATTACTTTTTTGTATACTTTTGTGCGTCACCCTAAGTGGGATGGGTATGCCCAGACATTAGATCCCATGCACATTGTGTCACTGGAACCAAGCTATACCCAGCTGATGAGCCCATAACATGGGCGAAACCAATCCACGGTTGCTTGTGTTGTGCTCTGGTTCAGGGAGAACCTGGCCTGGCAGTTCAGGCTGAACTGTTTCTGTTGGAGCAGGGTCAATGCTGATATGCATATGGGTGTGTTAAACTGAGGGGGCCTGGAGTGTAAAATAACAGTGGACTACAATGCAGTCCGAGTGATTACCAGGGGCTCAGATTAATTCAAGCATTCCATCCATCCCTTTTTAATATACTTTTTAAGTGTCACCCTGAGCTCGCCGGGTATGCCCAGCAGTGGGCCTTGTGCACACTGTGTCACTGAAACCAAGATATACCTGTTTCATGTGCTCATAACAAGGGCAAGATCTATCCTGGGTTGCTTGTGTTTTTGTTGAGGGAGGACCAGGCCTGGCAGTTTGGCCTGGACTGCTCCAATTGGAGTGGGATCAAAACTGATTTGCATATGGCTGAGTGCATGAGGTGGCATGGTGTGCAAAATAATGATGGACTGGGATGCAGTCCGAGTGATTAACAGTGGCTGAGATTAAGTCAAGCATTTCATCCATATGTTTGTTGTATACTTTTGTGTGTCGCCCTAAGTGGGACGGGGTATGCCTAGAAGTGGGTCCTGTTCCCACTATCACTGGAACCAAGCTATATGCAGCTGATGAGCCCATAACAAGGACATAACCAGTCCTGGTTTGCTTGCTTTCTGGTTTTGGGAGGAACTGACCTGACAGTTCGGGCTGGACAGCTTCCATTGGAGCAGGGTCCAGTGGCTGGGTCCAAACTGAGGAGTCATAGTGAGCAAAATAATGATGAATTTTAGCACATTTCCAGATTTACCATGAGTGTGAGACCCAGGAATGCGTCAACATGCTACACCTTCCCAGGTGAGGCATAAAAAGGAGAAATGTGTTTATTTCTCTTCTATATGTGCTGAACGTAGAAAGAGGAAAAAGTCTTAGAGGAGTGTTTTTGTGCAGGAAGGTGTCCCTGTGCAAAAGAATCCTGCCTACTATGCAGGCACGGGAGTCTGTGTTAGCCCAATGAAGCACATTGCACGCCAGTGTAAGGAGAGGATAGGATTATGCCATGTAATATTAAGTATGATGCATCCCTGCCTTCTCCATTTTATGCAGCACAGCAAGGTGTCTTGCTGCATTGTGTTACATGAAAGTTTGATAAATATGGACCTTTATGTCCATGTGTTGCCCAGAAATGGAACTATAAAGAGGTGGTTTGACAGCTTAAGTTACTAGTCATGTGCTCAGCTTTTTCAGGGGTCTGGAAACACTCGCATGGCTGTTTCAGATAATTTTCACTAACTTGTGCAAAGTTTTCCCAGCAGTTTAATGTAATGTTCAAGTAAGCACAATTAACAGGAAAGTCAATACTTTTCTGGTTTATCTTAAACTTCTTGTAATTTGTTTTTATTATGGACTTTTCCTGGAAATATCTAGATTCTGCGCCACACAAGCAAGTCCAGAAGCACCAGAGATTTCTGAGCAATAATCAATGAGGTAAATAAGGCCCAACTCCTACTTATAATGCAAACAAAAGTGAGGAGGTTTTGGGCACTTTTTCCTGCGCAATCATTACTCTATTGTGCAAACAGAATCAATGGAAACCGCACCACGCAATCAATGTAATCTTCACATCATCAAGCAAACAGAAAAATTGGAAACAAATTTGTGCAAAGTTACCAACCTCCATCCAATGGTGCAGCCAATTGCAGCTGCATCACTGAATGTGGCAACCTTTTAGAGTTAGTTCACACCCTCCATACTGACACTAAGGGCCCCATTATGATGTCGGGCGGATTGCCCCCGCCAGGCTGGCGGTGGCTACCACCAGCCTGGCGGGGGCAATCCGCCCGACATCCAGGCTCGTTTCCCCCCTGCCATATTAGTATGGCGGGGAGGACCTCAGCGGACGGCAAGACCGTCCGCTGCTTTTCTGAGCCGGTCGCCTTGCTGCCGGGGCGGAAAAGGAATATATGGTGGCGGTGTCTATTAGACACCGCCCGCCAAATTACGATGGGCTTGGGCAGGTGCCTTTCTGTGGCAGCGATGCTGCCACGGAAAGGCATGCGGTCTTCACTTTGGGGGCCCCCTGCGGGCCCCCACAGTGAAGGAGGGGTGTGGGGTGCCTGTGGTACACCCCTGCATTTGCATACACAATGCGGTAGGCACCGCACGGTGCCTGCCGCATTGTGTATGCAAATGCATACATGCATTTATGGCATTATGGCGGGCGGTGCAGAGTGCACCGCCCACCACAATGTTATAAATGAAGGGCCCCCACTGTGGTGGCCGCATCCTAATTCCACACATGGTACCCCCGCCCTTATGGCGGGCGGTCCCTAGTCCCGATAGGATTGCGGGCGGACTAAGTCCGCCCGTCATCCTAATGACCCCCTTGGTGTAGAGTTCTATTGGGTGGGAATAGGTTTTTTTTTCACAAGCTATCCATACCACTAATGGGTTTAAAACAAGGGTATCTGCTTGCCCCCTTCTCTTCTCCCTATATATTTCTGATCATCCTGTTCATTTGGCCCAAAGCGAGGGTAATGTGCAGCTGGTTGGGGGAAAGCCTATTGTGTGTCTACTCTGTGCAGACAACATAATACTTTTTTATCTTACCACAAAAGATTTAAAAGCTGTCTGCCGACACTCCAAACATTTGATGAGGCTCACTATTTGAAGATCAATGTATCCAAAAGTAAAATTAAGTGTATGCATGGGAGAAAGAAGCCCAAA
Organism: Lissotriton vulgaris; assembly: GCF_964263255.1. Taxonomy (NCBI): domain Eukaryota; kingdom Metazoa; phylum Chordata; class Amphibia; order Caudata; family Salamandridae; genus Lissotriton; species Lissotriton vulgaris. The sequence continues at coordinate 1,435,719,997 of NC_141695.1, read as the reverse complement.
TATGGACATTTTGTATGCTCAATGGGTGGTCAAAAATTGGAAATTGAAAAATCGTATACTTTTCTGGGGAAGATAGTGTGCAGAAATCTAAATGATGAAGCCCAAATAGAAAATAATATGCCTAAAACCACTTCACAGGCTAAATGTCTAGGCTCCCCTTATAGGGCCACATTGAGAACACATTTTGCACTTTTACTGGAGGTTTATCGTGCTAAGATTCCAGCATGCTTATCATATCGCACAGAATTGATTGATGTATTGAAATGGTGCTTTTTAATACTGTGGAATGCAGGTCTCAGTTAACCAAGCTCTTTTTTTCCTTCTTTCTTTTTTTCTGTGGCTGCTTTAAGGTTAGACTTTTGGTTGAGAAGTCCTTTGGCGTAGGGCCTCTCAGGGGTGGTGCACTGGGCCATGTGCCTAGTAAAGAGTGATTAAGGTACACTTAGGTTCTGGCTACGAAAATACATTTTAGATGGCCCAAAAGAAAATTCATTAATTTACAGAAATTTTGTGACTGCAGCAGATCTGCTGCAATTAGACCATTCTCTGATTTTTACTTTGACGCCGCAACAACTAAAAGTGACTCAAAAAAAGGCCACCTGGTCCTTAGGTTTTTGTATGGATAGTGAGGCCTATATTTTAAAGAGGGGTCACCATCCGGCTGTTGATTGGTGTTTGATAAACAAAGTACAGGCTAATATTTCATGGAATCTGCTCCATGGAGTGTGCAGTTTCTAGGTACTGCTCAATCAATCAATCAATCAAGAGTATTTGTAAAGCGCGCTACTCACCCGCTAGGGTCTCAAGACGCTGGGGGGGGCTGCTACTGCTTCGAAAGCCAGGTCTTGAGTTGCTTCCTGAAGGAGAGATGGTCCTGGGTGAGTCGTAGGTAGGTGGGGAGGGTGTTCCAGGTCTTAGCCGCCAGGTAGGTGAAGGATCTTCCTCCGGTGGTGGTTCTGCGGATCCGTGGGACGGTGGCGAGGGCGAGACTGGTGGAGCGGAGCTGGCGGGTTGGCATGTAGAACGTGAGGCTGTTGTTGAGGTATTCGGGGCCCAAGTCGTGGAGAGCCTTGTGTGCGTGGGTGAGGAGTCTGAACGTGATCCTTTTGCTGACGGAGAGCCAGTGCAGGTCCCTCAGGTGGGTGAAGATGTGGCTGTGTCGGGGGATATCCAAGACGAGTCGTGCTGAGGCGTTCTGGATGCGCTGGAGTCTTTTCTGTAGTTTGGTGGTGGTCCCAGCGTAGAGGGCATTCCCGTAGTCCAGACGGCTGGTGACGAGGGCCTGGGTGACCATTTTCCTGGTACCAGTGGGGATCCAGCGGAAGATCTTACGGAGCATGCGGAGAGTGTTGAAGCAGGAGGAGGTAACAGCGTTAACTTGCTTGGCCATCGTGAGGGAGGAGTAAAGGATGAAGCCCAGGTTGCGTGCATGTCCGTGGGCTTGGGTGGGGGGGCCCAGAGGGCCCCCCACCCAAGCAGGGCATTCTCCCTTTAAATCCCCTCTTCGCAAAATGGTATGGCTCATCATTCACTTTATGTTCCTCCAAATGAAATATTTTGTAACAGAATTTTTACATTTTTAAAGTGTTTTTAAAGTTATATGAAGATGTACTAGTTTGTATATCGTAGAGGTTGATAGCGTTTCCTAAGTGACCATTCTTTAACTCTTATGTATAAGCTATTTGAATTGTTTTATTACTACTTGGTGTTATGCAAATCAATTTTTTATATAAATCTTAAATCCTTGCACTGACGGCACGAAAGATACTTTTTAACCCCATTTTGTATATCATGTTGCTGCGTGCTGGAATTTTGTTAAATGAAAGTTTTTAGAACGCTGGATATTTACTATGATTGTTGTACCTTTGGGTGGGTTGGTGCATTTTACAATGTGTATTCAAGTGTGAATTAGAATTTTTATTTTTATTTATATGCCTGTAATTTTGAGGTTTTATGTGATTCTCTTCGGAGTTTCGTAGCATAAGTAAATAAATAAATGTGAAACTTGATGAGGTATGTGATAGTATAAATGACAGATCTGCCCCAAAGGGACAGTTGTTTAGATAACAATCCTGTCACTAAAACAACAGAAAAACAGGGTGAAAATACAGAAGAAGCCAGGACTGAAAATGCCGAGCGCAAAACCTGGTGTAAAAGAACTCATACTCAAGCCACTTAATGGTCAAAAATTTGATGGTAGAGCAAACATTGAGCCCCTTTGAGTCTTTCATAAGGAATAGCTGAACGGATGAAGCACCTGGACCCAATGGGCTACCAGCAGCCCTATTCAAGGCAACCCCAGGGCTCTGGTAAAAAAAAAAAAACTACATTACAGAGTGGTGTGCCTTCAACAGACAGAACCAAATCATGGCGAGGATCAATAATCCATATGATCTTTCCAGGGGTGACAGAAGTGATGCAGAAAATTATCGAGTAATTGCACTACTTGACACTGAAGAAGAGTACTTCACAAGTCTAGTATTGCAAGACTTCCAAACATGAGTAGACAGACAGGCATCAATCCCATGGAGCTAAACTGGATTCCGAGCAGGCCGAAGCAGCACACTTTCAAACTTTGCAGCCCTAATCCTCTATATTGAAAATTGGAAAAATCAACACTTCATGCTTGTTCATTGACTTTAAGGCTGCATTTGATAAGGCTCCATGAAATTTTCTTTGGAAAAAACTTACCGGTATGGGGATCCCCATAAAATTAGGAGAACAATCCACCTTCTCTACACCAAAACTTGGCTTCGTGCTAAGTTGGGAGATGGCACCAAGCTGTCCAAGAAACTTTACACAAGGTTGTGGTTCAGCCTAAATACTGTTTAACATCTATATATCAAGCCTGTCCACAAAACTAGACTTCATAAATGTGCATCCTCCTAGATTAGGGGGTGTCCCCTCACCCACATACGCTGATGATCTACTCCTAATGAGATTAACACCTGTTGGGCTACAAAGGCTTCTGAATGCCCTGCTCTCCTTCACAAAATGTTGTGAAATTGAAATCCTCTATAAGAGAAAAAAAAGTGAAATTTGGTAAAAAAATATTTTTAAAACAATGGGATCATGGACAGGATCCAACTAACAATCTAACGAAATTGTAAATACTTGGGGATGGTTGTCGATTTAGGAGGTACCCTCAGCCCTCATAAATGAGGTCCAAGGCTAGCTCCCTGATCTCAGGTTTCTGTACTCTTGCAAGATGATCAAAGACCCTATTTCATGGCAGCAAAACTGCTCCCCACAATCACGTATGGGTGTGGGCTAATTGTTGGAAAGGCAGCAAGGTTATCACACCGCGTAATTGTAAAAGCCTATTGATCAGTCTTCAAGCTATCAAAATTGTCTTCACAAGCAGCAACTCCAATTTCAGCTACGTCTAACAAAACAGGCTCTGGCCGGAAAAAGGTTATTTTATAAAGATGTTCCATAGATTAAAATCAGCCGAGGAAAATACGCTTGCTGTATAATTTTTGTCAGAAAGAAGCAGAATTCAGTGCCCTCATTTAGCCGCTTCTTACATGACGCCGCTCCAAGTCACCAAACTATGGCCCACACAGGTAGCAGGTGGTGAGTTCAAAAGGATACTAAACAAAGCAACAAGATCACTGTCTATGCAGGAAGATAAAGCAATACTAGCGAGGCGGGCCAATGCTTGGCAAGTGATAAATTCTTGTAAGCTCTTAAAACCACAATGCTACTTCGATTTTGGCTACCCATTTTATATTAAGCTCAAGTTTATGCACCTCCGCCTAGGAATACAACCAACTTTTGACTGTCTCCTGGCTTGGGTAATAAATGCTGAGTCCTCAGAGTCTAGACTCTGTGGCATAGGAAATAAGACCCTAATACTTGTACTCTGCATATCTCCGGCGATGCTACCTGAGCGCAGGAAGTTACTACGTGGAGCTTTTAATCAATTTTTTGTGCGTATGCGCAGGGAGGCTACCATCGCTGCCCTCAATCCGGAAATAGCACGCCTAAACATTCCAGCAGTAAATTTCATAGAAATATTTTAAGCTAGAATAAAGTCCAATGTGAGGGCTGACAGCTGTAATACCTGCATGGGCTAATGGTCCACGGTGGGAAATTGAACATCCCAGGAAGCACTGTCACCAGGGTCGGATTGGTAAGGCAGGCACTCAGGCAATGACTGAGGGGCCGGTATCCGAGTTCCAGCTGTGGGCTGCTTTTATGGGCAGCCTGGAGGAGCCGATTTGGGTGGTGTGTCTGTTGTTCAGATGCCGCCAGCGGCCCAGTGGGTGCCTGAGTGGCCTTTCTGGAGGCAGATGGGCCTCCATTACATCCCTTTTATCAACGGGCAGAGGTGTCACTCCCTTTCTCTCGCTGGGCTGGCCCATTATTGTATGTATATTGAGCGGGAGCAGGGGGCCTCAGCAGAAGTGGCCTCACTTGTTTTCATGTGTGTTTCACAAGTGTGAACTAATTTGTGCATTTTTAAAAATGTATTGCGATTGTGAGCAGAGATTGCAAAGTGATTAACTCCGCGATTGACTTAACAAGACGAACATCTCCGCCCGACCGTGACTGAACACGAGTCCAGCCGGACGTGTCTGAACGACGGCGTTTCGATTGTCTATTAACGATGGTGTCCGGGACCCCAACCAATTTCTGAAATATATTGACATCGATTGATCCTTTCTTGATACTGGTTCTGAACCTATACGTCATCGGGTCCTGTATATACCACGTTCGTGGTTATGTGTCCCCCACCCTCCAGTCCTGATGAAGACCCCACAGCAAGATAAATACTAATACCTGCACGTTTGAGGGTCGAAACGTCGACAACCGATTGCTCTTCACCGTCAACTCCACACCCCATTGTTTTCATTTATTGAACTTCTTGGAGTATGATTTGTTCTAAATAACCACATGAACCTGTTGGTCCTAATCTCTGTACATAGTTTGTAACTTTGACAAATGAGTCACAATTGTTGATTTTACTGTCACCTAAGAATCTTCTTTCTTTCCTTCACCAATTCCCCTCACTATCACACTACCCTCCCCGCTTCTATTTTTCGGGGCACTGTCAAAACCACCGATTTATTATTCTGAAAATATCGTATATTCAATACAGATCCCCCATTGTGATTAAAACAATGTGGACCCAATTTGTGTTTGTTTAATTATTTTCATTTTTGTGGTTAAATGTTCCTATGCTACTGGGACCCCTTCCTCTTATTGACTTGACAACCCAGGTCCCCGTAACCTTAACTGGGTCAACCCCCCTATCAATATCCTTTTTAAAAATGTAAGCATAGTTAACCCCTTCCACGCGGGGCTAATTCCCCTGAGGTGGCGGGGAGGGTCCGCGTGTGGCACCGCGGTGCTCGTGACGAGCCTAGCTCGTCATGATGCACAGTGGAACTGTGCTCATGACGAGCTGGACTCGTCACGACTCCGCCCACTCCTTTAGAACGCCCGCACAGGCGGGGAATTAGCCGCGCATGGGAGGGCCGCAGCAGCTCAGCTCGTCATGAGCACAGCTCCACTGTCCCTCGTTACGAGCTCAGCTCGTCATAAGCATGGTAGGGTTAAGAAAACATACCTCTTCAGACACCCTCCCTCCCCTTCTTTTTATAAAACTTTGCCTGAGTAGTGGTTTACCAGAAGGCAAAATGCAAATTTGTCCCACTTATTTTTAAGCGTGCCCGGGCCGATTATGCAACCCTGTCACACTGTAAGAAAGGTAGCATACACACTTTGGAAATGAGAGGCAAAATAGGATATTGCAGTCAGCATAGAAAGCCGTGGACGGGGATGGATTAGCTCACTGTTCACGGTTTGATTATTTTGTAAGTACAGTGTTATTCTACAACAGGTATTTTATGCCCCTTCTGTAATTTTAGTGAATAGTAGAGAAGTATTTTGTTTACCTTCGTTCATTGGTCACTTTTATTATTAATTTTCTTACTGTATAAAAAAAGTGTGATGGTTTTAATTACCCATGCACTTCAGCAACAAAATTTGAATTTGAATGATTCCGTTTGCTTTGTTTACTTTCTCGCAGTTGTTGAGCTGCATATTAAAGCTTTGCCAGAGTGTCTGCAAAGGCTGCCAGTTCATCTATCTACCTTTCTTTGAGTCTCTGAGACTGACTTCTAAGTCTTCCAAATGTTTCTGGACTAGAGTTTGGCTGAGGCAGCATTCCCATTTCACGATTGTTTTCCTTTGAAGGAGTCTTTCAAAGTGATGCTTATTTTTATACTCAGCTTCGAGTACATTCATTTGATTAGATTATGAAGCTTGATTCTGGGAACATGTTAAATGTTTTATTGGAGGTCTTTATGTAGATTCAGCTAAGATCCTTTTGGTAGCTTATGTCCCTCAGTCTATGACTTGGATACATATTTATGTCCCTTATGTAATCCATTAAAGTCTGTATTTATTGATGCATACTTCTCTTATGTGTTAATGTCACTGTTGCTTATGTGATAGGAGAAATCTTCCATTTGTTCACTGTACTCAGTCTCCTGGCTGGATTCTTTGGTTCATGGTGACACAAAAAGCAGTTCTCATGTTGGTCAAGACCGCCTGGATCCAATACAGCTGTTGGATGCAGGTAGTCCCCATTTATACGAACATTGGCCAGAAGCTCCTCCAGCAACATTTTGGGGAAATCAGCTGAGATAAGTACCAGAATAAGTATATTTATCCATGCTGGCTGCAGTGTGAGTGTCCTCTATTTGTCCTCTGAAGTTAAGTATTGTATTTGTTCTGGGTGATTTTCCTTGTTTTATGCTTCTTTGTTGCTTCTGTACCTTTTTTATTGTCAGTGGGGTGTGAGGTCATTTATTGTCAATAAAATCTACATCAATATACATAAACACCTGCTTCCACACAAGCCAAGAAAATAGAGCCATAATAACAAGTGCCCTAAGGTACCAAGGAAACAATGTCAGCCAAATATCCCATGAACATTGCACCAAACATTATTCAAATGTCACTTTAAATGTATTTTTCTTAATGTAATCATTTTTTGCTGAAACATGAGGTTTGTCAGTTTCTGAGAATGCAACATTTGATTCAAAATATTTTCAGTTTAAGGCCACAAACTCGATTCTACGTTGGAAAAGGTTTTCGATTCGTATGAAATGATATCTTTTCCCAGAAAAAAAGCATCAAACCATTTATCCATTTAATGTAAATATAAGTTCAGTCCATAATCTTCAGTTTCCCGAGGAGGGTGACTGCATGCAAGATATCCTATTAGCCACAGCATTATGCTAGAGAGTAGCTTTGTTGCACCACAGAGGCACACTATTGTGTTTGTGAGGTCATCTATTATGTCAAGGAGGTCCTCCATTATGCTCCGCTGGGCCAAAACTGCATGCAGTTAGCGAACACTGTACTAGCGAGGGCCTCCATTTTGCCAATGCGAAACTCGAGTGTTCCATAGAGGGTCTCCAATGTGCATTGGGGGTCTTCCATTTTATTTGGGATGGTCGGCTTCATTGTAGAAATAGCCATATTTCTACCTGAGAGGTCCTTATGCCAAGACGGACCACCATTGTTGCAAAAGAGGGCCACCGCTTTTACCAGTGACACCATATGTATGTCAGGGAGGGCATACAATATATCATGAATTTCCATGGATGTCCACTTTCATGTTACAGAGGGGAGGTAGGTCCTGCACGCTAACATGTAGGCCCAGACTATGTCACACACACATGCACCTGCACACGGGAAACAGCCTTAACCAAGCAGTGTAAACTGAGTGGCTAAGCCAAGCAGGTGGGACTTCGCAAGTCTAAACCAAGAATATGCCTTTACCGCTCATATGCGTGGTTTAGATGGTAATGGTTGTTAGTGTTCTAGACTCTCAGCGGAGCGTCGGAGGTGTTGCAGAGAGGGTGGAGGAACAGAGGTGACGTCCTGTCCGGATGAGGAACAGCTTGGTTAGTACGATTTTTCTATTTTAGGATTTTTAATTTTATTTTATCAAGGGTTTTAGGGCTCAGGGCGGGTGGTCATGGTACTTTTTATGGCTAGGGGTGGCTTTAGGGTTCAGGGCAGGAGTCAGAGTCGATTTTAAAAGCTAGGTGGACGGTATTGGGGCCCCAAAATCTAAGATAAAAAGCCTGGGTGTCTGGCTGGACAGCTCTCTTAAATTCGAAGATCAAGCTGTAAGAGTAACTGGAGCATGCGTTGGTGCTCGGAGACTGCTGTGCAAGATCCTCCCTCTCCTGCCAATAAGTGCCAGGAGAACCCTGATTCAGCCCCTGCTTCTGTCTCGTCTGGACTATGGGAACTCCTTATACCTTGGAGCTCCCGCTGCAACGCTAAGGAAACTCCCAGTGGCTCAGAACTGTGCGGCCAGATTATTGCTGGAGGTACCGAAAAATCAATCAGTCAAACCAGCCTGAGAAAGCTACACTGGCTACCTATCGCCAATAGAATCAAATTTAAAGCCTTGTGGATAGCCCATAGGACTTTTTGGAGTAGGGGTCCAGCTATTAACAGAATATTGATCACCCCTTATTTCCCTCCGAAATGCCTCCGCTCTACCCATCTCCACCTAGCAGCAACACCGAAAATTAATAGGGCAAGAAGTGGAGGTAGGTCTTTTGTCTACTATGTGGCCAGACTGTGGAATACAATGCCCCCTCTCTTCAAGCTGAATCCCATCTGCTTTCCTTCTGAAGACTTCATTAAGACCTGGTTCTTCCAGAAACCAATGTGCATAGTTTACTGGAAACCCTGCCTAGACGCAATCGCTGGGATGCCTGCGGGGAGCCACACGCTATATAAAAGTTAATAATAATGATAAGGGTGGGGGCTGGGGTGTTTTTTGGGTCTGCGGTCAAGGATTTAGGGATCAGGGCAGGGGGGGGTCTGAGTCGATTTTCAAGGCTTGGGGTGGGTTTTAATGCTCAGGTCACAGGGGGGCTGGGGTGTTTTTAAGGCTGGGGTGGGGTTGTTTTTAGGGCTGAGGTCTGCTTTTAGGAATCAGGGCAGGAGGCTAGGCTGTTTTTAGGGCAGGGGTCCGGGGATTACGTGGTTCCGACATACATGCCCTGCATATGTGCTTAGGTGACATGCTTACACAAAGAGATGCACACATGCCCACACATTCTTACACATGCATGCACAACGTCTGCATTCATGACTAATAATAATATTTCATTGAGCACTCAAAAAATCAATAACAGTCTTTTTTTCAAATTATGCAGTGTTTTTTAATCTTTGGCGTTTTCAATTCCTTTCTTCATTGAAATACACTCTTCAATATTAGTCTCCAAACTTTGCAGCCAACACGTGTTTCGTCTAGTCTGATGCGACTATTGACTTCCTCAGGGCTAGATGCCTCTTCGCTGCGCCCACACTATCCAATGATGTCTTATAGTTCCAATTATTTTATCTCGCAATCTTGCTCGGTTTGCCCATATTATGGTTTGAGGTGATCGAATCTGTCTTCATTTGTATTCATTTAGAGCACCGTTTCAGATACTCGTGTGTGACAACCCTATACTTGCTGTGCGCTCAAACTTAACAGTTACCGCATCTATTTTGCATTCATGACTAGCACCCATGCTCACTAAACTTGCATATCCAACTCAGAAGGCAGACCGTATACTATTCTTCCTTCTTGTACATCTCATTTATATCAGCTGGTAGTGACTTCTCTGTTCTACATGGTGACAAGGACGGGAGACACATAGGAATGTCACTGAACACCGCCACACAGACTTTCTATATGCAGTCCCAGTGAGGTGCTAATCCAGTTGCAAGACAGCTGTGAGAGACTGAGGAGAGCAGTCACAGACATTGAGGAAATTTGGGATTTGAGGCAGTGCATTACGTGTGACCAGTGCTTTAAATGGGAAAAAATAAGTGCAGGAACTCTTAAAATGAGCTCAGAGTGTGGCGAGTGTAGCAAGTGGGCGGGGCTAGGGACGGGGCTAAAGACAAGACATATAAGACACTTATACTATGGAGTATTTATATTGCCCTTGATTGTAGTGCTTCATTCCCTGTATGTGCAGATTCCCTCTGCACAGGGGGCACTAGACATATATAGAAATTAACAGTTAGTATGATGTCGTGACCTTCAGAAATATGTATTCAGTCCATTGGAAGGGAAAGGTTAGATTTGATAATCATCATATGCCTCAGGATATTCAGTGCCAATTTGCCCAGTTTAGAACTGCACATAATAATCAGCAGAATCTTGGTGATGATTTCTATACACTAGTATGTGAACTTGGCTTCACTCTGTGTTATGTGGTCCAGTAGTGTATGATCTGGGGCCAGCGAGGGGTTGATTTTGGCCCCACAGTGTGTGACATTAGCTCAGTACTGTATGATCTTGACCCATGATGTGTTGTCCTAGGCTAGTAACGTGGGGTTTTAGCTCAGCCCTGTCTGATCTTGGCTCAGTCATTCTAGATCTTTGCTCAGTGCCTTGTTTTGCACAGAGGACATAATGAAAAGATCAGGGTGAGCGCATGAAGAGCACCCTTCATTCCCTAATTGCATGCATGCAAAAACTCATGCGGAAAAGTTAAAATTATATTTCATCTCCTCCATGCTGTCTTCATTCTGATGAAAGCTAAGAAAAAAATACAATGTTTGCAATATATGTCTCTAAAACTGACAGGTGTTCCCCATATGTTGTCAGGTATAGAGTAGAATGTGTAATGTGAGTGGTTCTGGTCCTTTCACCTATCTTCCCGTACCATAGAACGAGATTGAGGGTGCAGCAGCAGGAAAGAAGTTTCGAAGCAAATACTCACCCATCACTGCTTTCTCAACTTTTTCTGTTTAACCAGGCAACACCAATTCATACCTGTGAAGTCCTGGGCACACACTTCTTTCAGCCACACAGTTTTCAAGTTGTTCTCATTTTAAGGGTGTTTTCTGATTTCTCCTTGTAGGAAAGGGGCATATTCATGAGGCCCGTTGTATTTATATGGGCTGGCCACACCAGCCCTGCCAAAGGATGCTTACAACAAATGTGATAGATTTTGGTAGATTTTGCAAGGTGCACACTGCCATCACTGTGTGTGATATTAGACCAGGACAGTGTTGTAGGCCAGTGTTATGTGATTTGACTACTGTGGTATAATGATTATTGATAGCACAGTATGTGAATGTATGCCATTGCTGGATGTATGACGTTACAACGCAGGCTATTACAACGCCTGCCTTTACAACACGGTTTTTACATCGCAATCCATTACAACGCATAGCGCTTAGAGGTGCTGGATAGTGAAAAGTTAAATTTTCTATTCCAACTCCAGTCCCCGTGGACACTAGGGAAGGTGTTGGATAGAAAATTAAACGTATTCCCTATCCTAGAGCGCCCCCCAGCGCCATGCATTGTAATGGTTTGCGTTGTAATGCCTGCGTTGTAATGGTAGTGCGTTGTAAAAGTTTCGTTGTAAAGGTTGTTCACCGCCATTGCTGTATACTGGACAAGAGCTGTGTAAATTGTATGCACTTTGTGATACCTGGCCTAATTTTTGTGATACTGTCACAACGTTGAGTGCTCTTGCCTACCACTTTCTATGTAGGTGAACTGGGCCAACAGTGTATATTGTGGTAGGTTCCACGAATGCACCAACATTATGTACAGGGAATTGGTTATACATCTTATAATGTTTACCAGCTTCATGGAGAAGTATATTGGATTGCACCTGATGTAGAGGCATGTGTATCTTCGATACAAAACACACAAAGGTTGAGGGGTAAGAAGAGAGCGTCCCACTTTAACCTCCTTCACAAGTATCACAAACACAGGATAGAAGCTGGACTTAGACACAATAAACGTTAATCAAATCGGGGGAGCACACATGTGTGTTAAAACTGCCCTCACACACAGCAAGCTGTGTTATGCTTCATCATAGGGCTGCTAACACACCTCCGCGCAGACCAACGCAGGAGGTGGAGCCATAGGGAGGGGTAAGACAATTCAACATAAATAACAATACTGTGGGATCACAGGTGTGAACAAGTGCAGAAACAGTGATTAAAATTGGTATCAGGGAGTTCCTATCATAAATTTAATATTGGGTACCCTGACCAACAGTAAAGAAATGGTCATGTGAGGACCAGTGGATGGTGGTATGGGGAGCTTATAAAGAGGCACCAACCCCTCCACTCTGCAGAACCTTCAACATGTTTTAACCGGCACAAAACAATACCACGGCTTTCATCAGGACTCACAACAAAATGATGATCCCTATGGTGCTGACCCTACCTCCTTATGATCCAGGGGTGAGGGTAAGCCACCTTTCTGATTAACTACTCAGGTTAAAAAGTGGTAGAGCCCCTTGCTCTCCATGAGGAACCGAGTTCATTAAAAGTATTAGCTTGAACTGGGGTGGAGTGAGAACAGCTCCCTACATACACACTTTCGTCAAGGTGAGCTGTTGTAACCAAATGGGTCTCTCCCGGCGCCGCACAGTTTTAACACACATGTGTGCTCCCCCCGATTTGATTAACATTTATTTTGTCTAAGTCCCGCTTCTTTTCTTCAACAGAAGACAGAAAGGCTTCCCACTATTTGCCAGATGTATTGGTTGTATTAATGATTGTTATGAAGTTGCAGTGCAACTGGCATAATACTGAGTTGGTTCATTAAATTCACTGAAAGTGGCCCCAGTTCTCTTCTCAGGTTGCTGCATTTGAAAACACCTGAAGAGGACCATACTGGATGTAGCTGTACACTGTAAATAAGGTGTGATAGAGATGCTTTTTAGGGGCCAGCATTTCTTTGCAAGAAGAAATGGGAAGACTTTTAACTTCTTATATTAACAAACAGTGGTGTGAACATCTGCTGGGAATAGGCCCTAACTCACTATTAATGCAGCTAAGCCACGGGGTTAATAATCATGGTGCCCCTGGAAGCGGACTGGAGTAACAGCATGAATGACTTCAATATTAGTTGCTTGTACCAAAACAAATGAGAAGTGTACTATTAAGAAAATAGGTGACCTTGTTATACAACATGAAGGCCAATCACAATCAGGTTTTAATAAGTCCTGCTTTTGTAATATCTGTTTGGATGTGGCCGAATAATTATATATTCTTGAGTGTGCACTCACAGAAACAAGCAGCAATGCTAACACAAAGCATTCCAAGAATGTCCTTTAAAATACCTCCGAGTGTCTGAATTCTCTCCCTCTTTCACTCCCTTTTCTCACACACACAAACATGTAAATGTAAATGTCAAGGTATTTGTAGAGCGCACTGCCACTAAGCGGTTTCCTGGCGCTATTACTCATACCGCTGTGGAACCCTTCCTGGCTTTCCCTGTGAAGTGTCCACTCCTGGGCACCCCCAGGGTGAAGCCAGGCATCCTAGCGCTGTTAGGGGCGGTGTGGAGGTTAAGCAAGCTATTGCCCAGAGTTGCAGCGTGGGGCCCATGATTAGAATAAGCACCAAGGCGAGAATTGTCAGGTCCGAGGAAATTGAGCCCAAGACTCGCCGAGGCGGGAATTGAACCCTGGTTCCGGGCCAGAACTCTGCATCAGGGTCTGCCTCTCTAATCATTGAGCCACACTCCTCCACACAAGCAGGCAAACACCCAGACACAAGCAGACACTCACACAAAAGACTATGGCAGGATAAAGGCCATTTTACACTCCTTATCTCCCTCGGCTTTCTTGATTGCTGCTGTCAGCGGGATGGCCCAATTCGAGTGTGTGCACAAATGCACACGGTGATGCGAATGTGATTGGCAGCACAGGGCCTGAATTGACCCTGCTCTGCCAAACACAGCGTGATGGTGAGCACCGAACATTATGCGAATGAGCCCTGCTGAATTGTTTAGAGGTGTCCCAGCTTGGGCTAGAGGCGCTTTGGCTGTCACACAGTCCCGTTCGTGCTCGTGAGCACTAGCGACAATGAGCCTACCTTTGATGAGTACCGGTACTCTCCTTGGCAGCAGAGAAGTGCCAGTACTCAGAGCGACAAAAATGAGAAGTACCAGTACTCAGTACCGGTGAGTACCGGCCCATTTAAAGCACTGCTTGTGACCATAGTATGTTCTTCTGCTCTCTCACTCTCAGGTCATCGTCTCACCCCATTGGATGGCTGTTTTGCCAGGCAGGTTTTAGCCATTTAATTCAAGAGGAGATGTGTACGTGGGGACATGGGTAGGCCCTGTGTAGATTAAAGGTGCAGGCATGTGCTGCCCTTGATTTTAAATGCACACTTTGTATATGTAGGAGGATGACATTGCCTTAACCCGTCCATCACACATACACAGTTTGCATTTGCACATCTGTGCTATCAAAATAGCTTAACCTCTTCGAGGCTCATGACGAGCCACGGCGCTCCGGTGCTCATGACGAGCTCAGCTCATCATGAGCTGTGGAACGCTCGCATGCAGGGATAATTCCCCTGCTGTGCTGAGCGTTCCACGGGAACGGGTGTAGCCGTGACGAGCTGAGCTCGTCATGAGCACAGGAGCGCCGTGCCTCATGACGAGCTTAGCTTGTCATGAGCATGGGGGCCCTGTACGCGCCCCCCCTCCCCCCCAGCACAGCGGGGGATTAACCCCCGCAGAGAAGGGGTTAAACCAGAGTGGATGCTAACACCAGTGGCTACAAAGAGAGGTGGGGACACCACCCCTAGAATCTAATAGACAAGTAACCACTGCTATCTGGAATAGTGTGAGTGGTCCACTTTTCTAGATCTTGTAGAGGTTTAGGATATGTCGCTCTTGGGGATTGCTGTCTGTTATGTCTATCCATTCTGATCCCTCTTTTTTTTTAAATCTTCCTCCATCGATCATAAAAGGTGCTTAACGAGAAGGTGTCTGAGACGTCTGTGAATTGTCTTGTTGTGTTGAAATTTTCTTTTGTTGTTGGAAGAACTGCTCTTGCTGTTATAGACCAATATTAGGTATATCTAGCTCAGTGGAAGATTAGCTTTCTTTGAGGGATTTATTACACAAGTTCATTAGGGAGCAGGTGGGCCTAGCAAATCTCTTTGACTTGACTTGAAAGAGGATTGCCAGACAGGAAGTATGCAACGCCAGTCTTGCAGTGCTATCCTGGACGTCGCATGCCCAACAAAGCTACTAAAGATGGTGCCTTGGTACCTCAGAACTGGATACAGTTCTAATTTCACAAGTGGACAAGATGCCCAACAGGCAGCATCATAGTGACCACCCTTCTGAAAATGTGTGCAATGGGGTTGAGTTACCTCGTGGTTGAGGAGATATTTGTGGACATGTAGACACATCCAGCTGTGAAGTAGGAGTTGGGAAAACATTTTATTATCAGTGGTGACATCACAGACATATAAGCTAGCAAAAGTCAAAATCAAGTGTAAAGACCCTACTATGGGTACCATCTTCATTAAAAAAAAAATATATAAGTATATATATATATATATATATATATATAATATGAAGTTATTGGAGCAGTAAGGCGAGGTTGGAATCATATATATATATATATATATATATATATAGATATATATATGAGCACAAAGTTCCTCCTCTGTCTGCTCTGCGCTCGTGGTCCCAGCCTCCGCGCCAACAACAAGCATTTACAATGCAATGGTTTTGCCTTTGACAAAATTTGAGCTATTGGCATTGTAAATGTCAACATTTTCACCTATGTTTTTTTTTGTAAAACAGATAAACAAATGGCTTTGTCGTTTACTAGTAAATCGCTTTATGGTTACGAAATGTGAGACCTATTGCATTTGCACTTATACACACATAGGTATATGTACACAGAGCTATACACACACACACAGAGCTCCTCCTCTACACACATTGACAGGCTTTGTATACACAGCTACATACACACACAGCTACAGACATGCACAGTTATACAGACAGACACAGTTACACACACACACACAGTATTATACATACATAGCATCACACATACATAGCATTACACACAGACAGCATCACTCAGCTCCTGGACACATCTGCACACATACACAGCTACAGACCCACACATACAAATAGCATAATACACATATAGCATCACACACACATACACAGCATGACTTAGCTCTTGTACACATAACTGCACACATACACAGGTACGCACAGTCCGTCAGTCTGCACAGTCAGTCTGCACTCACAGCCTGCACTCACAGCCTGCACTCAGTCTCACAGGCACGAAAACGGAGGCACAAGCAGGCAACAGGGGCACAAGCAGGCAACAGAGTCACGGCACGAAAACGGAGGCACAAGCAGGCAACAGAGAGACACGAAAACGGAGGCACAAGCAGGCAACAGGGAGACACGAAAACAGAGGCACAAGCAGGCAACAGGGAGGCACGAATTGTAACTTTAAATAAAAGCAACCTTTCTCACCGATGTGTCTGTGTGTATTTATTTATTTAATTCTATGTTCGTGTGTCTCTGGCATCTGTTGGTTGTGTCTACCCTTTCACACTGCACAGTCGAGTGGGATCACCGACTGACTGCTCAATTTAAACCAATGTCTGCAATTACCCCCCCCCCCCCCGCCGCCCTTAGAACAACAGTGCGCTCTAAACTGGCTTCTCCAATGCCACTGTCCCAAAAACAACACCTCTCTACTACTCTGTCGTCCTCACACACTACAGACTTACACTCAAGGAGCCGCACTGTGGTGTACACGCATTGTGGGTGTTTTGAATCGGTCTTGGGGCTTAACAAACCCCATGCAAATTCCTTGTTGCATAACCGGTGGACTAATGCAGTGATGCCCTGCTGCAGAAGGAGGCCAGGGGCACTTGACGCTCCCTATCTCACAGAAGTTCATAGACTTTGGGCTTATCGGGACCCCTTACGGGACTGCGTTCTGCCCCGGGCATTACACGTGCCACAAATACTCTGAGCCCCTGGCTAGCACTTGGTATTAAGAAACCGCTATAATTGTGGTGCGCCGGTCCTTTACCACCCGAGCCTGGTGCCACTGCACTGGCTGTACTGACAATAGCCACACCCTTGCCGCCGCCACCACCACAACACCTGTGCTCCCTCTGGCCTACGCGTGGTCTATGGACTCCCCAGCCAGGAGAAAGCCCCGCCCCCTGAGCTCTCAAGGGGAGGGGCCGGTACTGACAGGCCAGTGACAGAGCGAGTTGCCAGTTGCTCAGTGCTAACATTAACCCTTTCACCCCGACCCTACCCGTCACTGATGACAAACAGGAGCCTCGGCAGGTCTTCCCATCTGTCCTCGGCGGACAGGCTCCTCACAGGAGGCGCTGAGCCGTGCATTCCTAAGGAGGGACGCACCTCTCAAAGGCTGTCTGCAGAAGAGAGCTGTAGCTCTTCCTGCAGCCTTGAGCCCTGCATTCCCTAGGAGAGATGCTCCTCTCAAAGTCTGTCTGCATAACAGATTTGCACCTCTTCCTTCCCATCTTTAGGAAAATGCAGACCCAGAGCTAACCACGTGTAGGTGTGTCTTGAGATCCCATCTGTCCCTTCCCAGCAGGCTGTTTACCAGTGTCCCCGTTGTTCTGTTAAGTATGAATATACAATCTTTTAGTGGTTTCTGTAAATTCTTTTCACAAAAGCTCGGTCTCGCTCCCAGTGACGCCTACCAAATAATTGAGCCAGGCGGTCTCTTTAGCAGGCTCCCGTCTCCCCCAGCCTGCGCTCTTTCTGTAAATGAATGGCTGCTTCTGTGCCTCATGCATTGGCTAGTACAGGTGCCTTCCAACAAGACATCAGTCATCCTCTCCTGTGATCCAACATTGATTTTTGGTTTCAAGTATCCTTTGTTCAGAGGTATGAGGGACACTGCCTCTCGTCTAGTAGAAACTAACTTGAACAAATAAAACATTTATTTTTGATTCTGAGAGGCCCAGACCTATAGAAGGCCTGCTTGGCTCCTCTGCAGTGATGGTTTCATGGCAGGTTGTAAGGAGCACCGTTAGGCACCGGCTGATAAAGAGTTAACCCCATTCCTCCCCAGTGTTTTGAGAGAGCGCAAACTGACCAAAATGTAGAAATACATCACACTTACACGTGGTAAGCACAAGTCATGAAGAGA
Source organism: Lissotriton vulgaris (assembly GCF_964263255.1). Classification (NCBI taxonomy): domain Eukaryota; kingdom Metazoa; phylum Chordata; class Amphibia; order Caudata; family Salamandridae; genus Lissotriton; species Lissotriton vulgaris. The sequence goes on along the minus strand of NC_141695.1, from coordinate 1,435,702,010 downwards.
AATGCCATGAGTGCTGATAGTATCCATAGTTATATTCTGAAATGTGTAGTTAATATAGAAATTTAAGTAGAAGTGGAACTAATACAGAAATGTGTGAAGTAATATGATTTTATTAGACGTGATTATTCCTGAATCCATGTTGTGTAGCTGCTAAAATGTAAGATGGCATACGGAAACGTTGAACGTGGTAGGCCTCAGGGCCAGAGCTAGGAGGGGAGGGGGAAGGTGATTAAATTTCACAATATGGATTGCACTAATGTTTAGTAATAATGAGTAGGCCTTGATTTATAGATGTGTTTACCGAATCAGTAGAATAAGAGTATTAACATGCTAATAATTAAAGAAGAAGTTGAATACTATAAAAATGTTGTAGAGCTGGAAAGCTTTAACGTTGATTTACACATATTAGTCTGGGCCGGGGAATGTTGCAACGCGGTTAGAAAACCATGAGATTTGGGATTTGGCTGCAAAATGTCTGTCTGGAAGAGGAAAGGGGGTATTCAATTATTAATAAAATGAATAGGAGTTTGTTCTAGAAACGGACCAGACATGGAGGAGGGTTCCGGAATGTTTAAGGGGTATCAGCGGGCCGGAGAAGAGTCTGAGAAGCAAGGTCGACTCTAACCACAAGGCCTCATCATGGAAAAAGCCAGAAGCTACACCACGTGAGGGGCGTCTCACGAGGGGCGTCCTAAATGTTGTTGGATTTTTGTATTAGGGACAGCACCCCTGGGTGGAGTTAGAGCAGAAGCCTGAGGACCCTTTAGAGAGCGGATGGGTAGGCAGAGAGGGGTCATGATTGGAGAACTATAGGTTTTCACCAAGAGATTGAGAGTGGGTGGCTTCCCTTGGGAGTCATTCACTGCTGACACCTTTTGATAGGTTGAGACCTGGTTAAGTAGGGATACCATCTAGAGCAGGGTAGGGTCAGCCTAACCTGTACTTTCTCTCCGGCTGTAAATGACTGATCGATTTCAATATGTGTCTATGCTAATAGCACTATTGTTTTTAGAACTGGTATTGGTAGTTTCCGTTGTTCGTCTGAGGGCTTTCAGAGAGCACATGTATGTAGTTGGGCCCGTGTATCTGGTGAATCTCATTTTGAGATGCTTGTACCTGCAACTTATCCTGACTTTATAATAAACCTTTGAAAGCTAGAAGTTGTTTGTGATCCTTTGAAGCAGAGTCCTTTATTGGATGAACTAACCTGGTAAGAGATGCACTTTCTTCCCTCAATGACAGGCACTAAAGGTTCAGTCGACCAGACCGGGGTTTTAGATCGATAGTGATAAGGTATTGATCAAAATCTCGACCTTCCAGTTGGTAGCTATAGAGGATGGTTGCCTTCTTGAGGAAGGTGATCTAGGCCAGGTTAGATTACCCCAAGGCCCCTAGAGATCGATGATCGGAAGAACCGCCCGCCGAAGAAGGACCGGATGACGTGAGACAGAAAAGCAGCAGTATCGGTCGAGAGTGAGTATAAAGGGTCATGCGTGTTAAGATTGCGGTGTTTTGTATTGCATTTATGTTGTAATGTCTGGCGGAGTTGAATGCCTGTAGAGTGACTGTGGAACAGGTTGTGAGCGCGCGCAACCGGTGGAAATCTTAAACTCAAGGAGAGCTTAAGTGGTTCGGGTGTATCGGACACTCAGAGTAATTGTTAACTAGTGTGAAGGGGGTCACGAGGTACCATTGACCACCCGAAGGACCAGATAGGGGGAACGTAAGAGTGAGTGCGTGAGTAACGGACGCTGGCCGGAAGTTACTGGGTGTGTAAAGAACCTATCAGAGAGTCAGTTGTGTTGACAATTACAGATAGACTGTGGACGTACAGTCGAGGGAAGTGACCGCTTGGTCATTTTTCGGTGTATGAATGGGACGCATGCATGACCGCGAGGAGAGCTGAGAAAGGAGGGGTGCTGCTGCGAAGCGGAGACTAGTGACGTCAGAAAGTGCCGCGCTGGGATTGGCCGGCCGGTGAAAGACCGCGCTGCGATAGGTCAGCTAGCAAAGCCGCGCTAGGATTGGTGGATTGTCATCAGGAAGTAAACAAAGTATTCAAGCTGGAAATCTTGCGCATAATTATGAAGTGTTTTAAATGGTTAAGAGCGCTGTTTAAAAGAGAACGCAGGGGATCGTATGAAGGGGAAGAAGCCCCGCCGGAGGGTACGCCAGCTCGTTACATGGGGACAAATGTTGGGCTGCACACGATTCTGTGGATCTCAGAGTGGAGTAAGATGACAGATGGAAATGAGGAACTCACGTTCCCGAAGTACGGGACGTTCAGATTAGAGGTGCTACACAGATTAAAAGCAATTATGACCTCTACGAGACCCTTGCCTAGACCAACTCAGTTTGAAGCCCTTAATGCATGGATTAGGGCAGCGCATGAGAAAAACATGAACAGACGGCAAGAAAGAGTGAAACGCTCGGTAAGGGCAGTACAGGATGCCAAGTGGGATGCGGATGCTAAAAGATGGAGGGTGCATAACATGGAAGTAAATAAACTATATCCAGTGTTAGAGATGCCCGGGAACAAAAGCCCCCTAGAAGAGGATGACGAGAGCGAGACAGAGGACAGCCTGATAAACAGATTATTGACAGACAGGCCACCTCCGTATAACAGAGGAGGGGGAGATGTCGAGAATGGAGAGAAGGGGGGGGGCAATGCAGGAGAGCATGGGCCGCTTCCCAGTCTCAATTGGGATCCCGCTGCAAAGAAAGAACTGTCCCAGCCTAGCCAAGTGCAACAGGTGGTCGGGAGGTTTGTGGTGCAGAAGGCGCCAGAAACGGAGTGTGCCACTTCCTACGCATTACCCGATGCACTACAAGTACCTGTTACCATAGGTCCTATAGTATCGATATATGACCCAGATAGGGCTAGAGGGGAAGAACGGGTACGGAGGGGCAGAGAAAGAGCAGAGATGGCAAGAAGGAATGATACGATCAACTCCCCAAGTCAGTTGCCGATACCAAGGGATTGGAGCACCCCAGTGCACATAACAGGAGATCTGGGGGACATTAGATGGCCAGAGGATATGAGGGGACCAGGACGGAAATCCTTTCAAGAATTAAACGAGTACATGAAGAAATGGGATGAGGCAGTTGAGGCTCACAAGAGCATCATAGCGGCGGAAGCTGAAAGGGAAAGTCAGGACAGCAGAGCCCGGACCCACTGCAGGGCTGACGAGAGCAGTCCGGAGTGGGACGGGAGGGAGAAGGACAGTGGGAGAGGCACCCACTGGGCCCGGAGGGGAGGTAGATCAGACCTGGAAAACGGGGGCCCAGAGAACGGGGGGGTGTCTCGCCCAATACAGAATGAAGAAGACAGGAGGGCTCGGGAGTACAGGGACAGCTTTAAGTGTATCCACTGTGTGCCCGGCAAGAGAGAACAGAGTGGGAGTTGCGAGAGGCCGCACCATAGTCCCTGTGATGACGGACATGAGCGCAGCCCAGGGAATATGGGAAACCAGGAAGGATCGTATCAGATACTGAGTGATACGAGGCCAAGAGGGAAAGGGGACCTAAGGGAGAATAGCAGAGAGGCCTACTGGGAAGAGAGAGGAGAGAATGGACAAAGTAAGACAGGGGGTAACAGGCCCGTGTTCCATCACCTTCCACGATCGGATGGCCGAGCATGGGATCTGGAGAGATGGGAACAAGAGAGAGCACTCCCCAACTCTTCCGAACCCAAACGTAGGGCCCGGAGTTGGGATGGGAGAGAAACCTGTGAACCTCCCTCGAAGGAGTTATTGCGAGCAGAAATAAAAGCCAAAAGACTGGATGTCTCCAGCTTAAAATCAGATCTGGATGATATGGTAGACGGTACCCTGCCCTTAGAAAGAATGGACATGTATGAGCAGGATGAGATTCTGTTCATGGCAAAGGACGTAACTCGAAAAGCGAGAGCAATCCATGAGAAATTAGTCGAACTAGCAGGCAAATATATGGTAGACCTGTCAAGAACCAAAGCATTACAGGGCAACCACAGGCTACATTACACAGACCGAGATCTAGATGAGAGGAGAACCATCGGATTGAAAACACACATAAGGGAACTGATCACTGGGATAAGGACATGGAGGGCCCTAGATAAGTGGGAAGAGAGGTGGTCCAAGAGAGGGACCGTCAGGAGAACCACACTTGGGATGACAACAGGAGGACAGCAGGGAGTAGAGACATACCCTTTGAGGGAAGTCGCAAATGGGACCTATGTCCACGTCCCTTGGAGTAGGGGGGATTTAGCTGCTTTTACCACCTCTTTCCCCAAATTGCGGGAAAACCCAGTGGAGTGGTATAAGCAAGTTGAGAGATTCGTAAAAATCTCAAAGGTCCTATGGATAGATTTGAACACACTGTTTGACATAGTAGTGCCAGGGGATTTGTGGACCGCATGCAAGGTTAGCGCTGAGTGGCCCACCATAGAGCCAGAGAGAGATGCTAAGACTAATGGGCCGTCCGAGAGTGTGATGGCAAAGTTCGAGAGAGTATTGACTTGGCTGAAAGATAAAGTGCCAATGCAGGACATAGATTGGGTAAAAATTGACCGAACAAGACAGGAACCCAAAGAGACAGTTCACGAATATTATGAGAGACTACTGAAGGCGTTTAAACAGTATAGCGGTCTGGATGTCATGGATCCGAAGGACATAGGGCAATTTGTGTCCAAATTCGTTTTGGGGCTGAGACCGGATATTAGTTTAATGATACAGCAACACTTGATCTGTTGGCAAAATAAACCCCTAGACGAAATACTGAGGTATGCCAGGTACTGCTGTGATGAGATAGACTCCAAGGCTAAGAAATTAAAGGAGAAACTGATGGTGGTACAGATGCAGGCAGCAGGGAAGGGGGGACAGCAGCAACAGCAACCAGGAACAGGTACTGGAGGAAAGAAACAGTACAGTCAGAACAAGGGCAATGAGGAGAACTCCACCTTTAGACCCAGGATAGATATAGCTGCCTTAAAGAAAACAACTAGGTGCCACCAGTGTAACGAGGTGGGGCATTGGAAACGCGAGTGTCCCTATAATGTTGAGATAGGAGACCAAGAGGCAGAAGAGGAAGAGACCCAGAGTGCGCCTACAAGAGGGATAACGCAATACCAGGGAAAGGTGCTCAAAGGGGGGCCACCTCCCCGAGCTCAGTTCCCGCAGCCACCCAGAGTAGCGACTATGGGGAAGACATATAGACAGATGCCCCTGTTTGTAGGAGGAGAGGAATGCTATTATGTGGACCCACTAACTGGACAGAGAGTGGGAAGGGACGACTGCACCCTCGGGGCAGCTTTGGAGGTAGATCAGAGGGGACCCTATGTTGAGGCCGAAGTGGCAGGGTTCCCCACAACATTTCTAGTGGACACAGGAGCCACTCGATCCACGATCAGATCAGCCGCAGTTCCAGGCCTGCCCATGTCGGGAGAGACCATACAAGTGGTGGGGGTCGCTAACAGGAGAATGACCAATCCTCTGACTGAGCCCGTGCAGGTGAAAATAGGGAAGTACAGTGATGAGCATCAGTTTGTGGTTTGCGACTCTAGTCCTGTATGTCTGCTAGGAAGAGACCTTTTATGCAAATTGAATTGCACCATATACTGCACACCGCAAGGAGTGGAGGTACTGACAAATGATGATGATGCTGACTTTAAAGTCGCCAATTCCAGAATATGTGTGGAACTGTATCCCACTCTGACAGTAGACGAGCTCCCCTGGGATCTGAGAGAGACAGTTGCTCCAGAAGTATGGGATTTCACTGGGGAAGAGATTGGGTTGGTGAAAGGGGTGGACCCAGTGAAAATTGTAGTGAAACCTCATGCTGAGTTTCCAAGAACACCTCAGTATAAATTGACTCCAGAAACGATTGCAGGCATAAAACCCGTGATTGAGTCCATGATTAAGCAGGGAATACTGAAAGAAATCGTGGGTAGTCCATGTAACTCCCCGATTATGGGTTTGCTGAAACCAAATGGGAAATTTCGGATAGTGCAGGACCTCAGAAAGATTAATAACATAGTCGTTTCGTGTTGTCCAGTGGTACCGAATCCATCAGTGATACTGTTTCAGATACCGTTCCAAGCAGAATGGTTCACTGTAATTGATCTTTGTCAGGCTTTCTTCTCGATCCCTCTGGACGAGGAAAGCCATTTTCTTTTCGCATTTAAGCTGGAAGGTCGCGTCCTAACATGGTGTCGTATTCCTCAGGGGTATACAGAGAGCCCATCGATCTTCAACCAGCTCCTGAAGAGAAATCTTGAAAGTCTAGTGCTGCCCCAGAGGTCAGTTCTGGTCCAGTACATAGACGACCTTCTTGTGGCGTCAGAAACAGAAGAAGCTTGCAGGGAAGACTCTATTGCATTGTTAAACCACCTAGCTGAAAATGGGCATAAGGTGTCCCTGGGAAAATTGCAGTACTGCCTGACAGAGGTACAGTACTTGGGACACAGAATTGAGAAAGGTAAACGAAAAGTGTCACCAGACAGGATAGAGGCCATCATGAAGATGAATGCGCCTAAAACGCAGAGAGAAGTCAGGATGTTTCTAGGAATGGTGGGATATTGCCGACAGTGGATTGCAAACTTTTCACTGAAAGCAAAACCCTTGCAAAAACTGACGCACAAGGAGGTGAGTGATCCGGTACCATGGGACAAAGACTGTTTGATGGCGTTCCTGCAGCTGAGAGAGGACTTGTGTCGTGCTCCGGCTCTGGGAATGCCAGATTACGATAAACCATTCTTGCTCTACTGTTGTGAGAGAGAGGGATGCGCGCTGTCTGTGTTAGTCCAAATCCATGGGAATGCCCGTAGACCAGTCGCTTATTTCTCGGCTACTTTAGACCCAGTAGCCGCAGCGTTGCCCGGATGTCTCAAATCCGTTGCCGCAACAGGTGTCAGCATTGAGAGATGTGAGAACATTGTTATGGGGCACCCGTTAGAGGTATACGTGCCCCATTCCGTTGAACTGTTAATGACCAGGACCAAAACACAGCATCTGACCAACAGTAGGCTCACGCGCTATGAGCAAGTTATACTTGCTGCAGAGAACGTGACCCTCAGGAGATGCTCTGTTTTGAACCCTGCCACCTTGATGCCACTCCCAAATGACATAGATGATGATGAATGTACAGACCATGACTGCCTCGATGTGACTGAACTATGCACCAAACCAAGACCCGACATCGTAGATGAGCCACTGACCGACCCAGATGAAATTTTCTTTGTCGATGGCTCATGTGTAAGAGACGAAGTTGGGCAGTTGAGAGCAGCTTACGCTGTTTGTACAATTACTGGAGTAGTGGAAGCTGGATGCCTGGAAGGAGTACACTCCGCTCAGGTAGCCGAGATTATTGCCCTGACACGTGCCTGCCTGGCAAGCAATCAAATCCGAGTCACCATATACACTGACAGTCAATATGGTTACGGGGTAGTTCATGATTACGGGCAGTTATGGTCTCAAAGAGGTTTCATGACCTCTTCAGGCTCTCCCATTCGCAATGGAGAGTTTGTGCGCCTGTTGTTAGAGGCGTTGCAATGTCCAGCAGGTATCGCAGTTGTGAAGTGCACCGCACATACCAGAAATATGGACTTCGTGTCACAAGGCAATAGATATGCCGACGAAGTCGCGCGGTATTGCGCGGAAACAGGGTACTCTTTCACAGAGGTGGAAGTGGGTGGAATAAATGTAAGGACTGAATTAGCTATGATATTGGAAACTGTTGATACTTGGGACGAACTGAAAGAGATGCAGGAGAATGCTCCTGACTGTGAAAGAGAAACATGGCAAAAGGCAGGATGTGTGATGGGTGAGGCCCATTTCTGGGTCTCAGCAGATGGCAGAGCAGTGTTGCCCAATGAGATGGTAAGCCCGATGGCCAGACACATACATGGTCCCGTCCACTTAGGAAGAGATGCTATGCTGAGAGTGTTTAGACAGACCTGGTACAACCCTAAGTTCAGAGTAGCAGCCGAAGCAGTGTGCCAGCGTTGTGTGACGTGCCAGCAGTTGAATGTAGGGAAAAAGACACCAGTTGCACTGAGCCACATTGGGAGGTCAGGAGGTCCATTCAATCGAATGCAGATAGATTTTATCGAAATGCCAAGGTGCAGCCGCCTCCGTTATATCCTGGTGGTTGTTTGCGTTTTCTCCAGATGGGTTGAGGCATATCCTACACGTAGGTGCGACACCCTCACAGTAGCAAAGTTACTGCTTAGGGAGCTTATCCCGCGCTTCGGGGTGCCGGCCTCTTTGGAATCAGATAGGGGAATGCATTTCAACAGCTCGCTTGTGAAAATGATTTGTGCAGCTTTGAACATAGATCAGAAACTACATTGCAGTTATCGACCAGAAGCTTCAGGAATTGTGGAGCAAATAAATGGCACCATCAAGGCCAGAATTGCAAAGGTGTGTTCATCAACATCCTTGAGTTGGCCTGATGCGTTGCCATTGGTCCTTATGAGCCTCCGTAGTACCCCGGATAGGAGAACGGGTTTATCACCTCATGAAGTGTTGATGGGAAGAGCAATGAGGTTACCTTCTGTCCCAACTGCTGCACTGATTAGCATCACAGATGATATGATCCTGGACTATTGTAAGGGGCTGTCTGACGCCATTCATTCTGTGTCCCTTCAGGTGCAGGCTGCCGAGGTACCAACGTGCCAGGACCCGTGTCATGACTTGCTTCCTGGGGACTGGGTCCTGGTGAAAAAACACGTGAGAAGCAGCTGCTTGGACGTTCGTTGGCCCTTCCAGATCATCCTGACCACAAACACGGCAGTGAAGGTGGGAGGCCTGCCCAACTGGATCCACGCGTCGCACACACGGAGGGTTCCAGCACCTCTGGAAGAAACAGCTCCTCTCTCGGATAGACGTCCAGCAGCGGACCGAGAAGCCATAGAGGGGGCTAGCCAAGCTGTAGAGGTGCCAGCGGAAGCGAGGAACGAGTCTGACCAAGCTGAGGACGGTCAGTACAGCAGCGAGACAGACGACGCTACTGAAGGAGAAGGTAGCTGGGAGTACGAGTCAGACGCTGACAGATCTGACAGAGAGCGTGAAAAAACAAGAAGAAGACGGAGTAGAAGGGTACGTGGAGAAGCTGATTGGCCGCAAAGAAGGAGCTCTAGCCTGGGGTCAACTCCGGAGAGAACCCTTCCTCCGATATCAGAGGACTCAGACCCAGAAGAAGGTGCTCAGGGCGCTGAGGCACCGGAGTTGAGGAGGTCAAGAAGAGTGCGTGTGCCTAACAGAAGATACTCCACCCCTGAGTGGGCATATCTGGCGACAGATGGCTTCGAAACCAGTGACAGGGAGGATCCGAGCGGTGGTAGTGTCCAGTTCTGAGCCCATCGTAACAGTGGAGATACGACTGTTAGTACCCGGAGTCGAACAAGAAGGGTCACTGACATTCATGCTCCCCCGTCCTCCCCGCCTCAGCAAGTTAAAGCACATGTTTCTCACAGAATTGCAATTCCCCGATTTTGGTACAAAGATATCAGCCCCAGAAGAGCATAACCTTCGTATGGAAATATTGAATTTTGCTATCGAAGCTGCAGGCGAACGCCTGATAGTGGATGCTTAAAAGACTTTGTAAATAAGCGTGAAGAAAAGAAGATTACCTAGAGCCCAGGAAGCAGAGAATCTTAGGGACTTTCCCTGAGTTGGTGGAGAAGGGCTAGGGTTGTCTATATTGAACTATTAAAGGACTTTTGCGAAGAAGGTTGTCAGCTTCCAGTTGTGTGATTCTAATGACAAAGGAGTAAAAGAGACTGTAAAGGAACGAGAAGAAAAGAACTTTGTGCTGAGTTACGAGAGAGCCACACTATCTGACGAAATGGAGGCCGGCACCCAGAACCGCAGAGCGAAATGTATAATAGGTACACTAATAGTAGGAGTGATAATATTAATAGCTTTAGTAGTAACAGTCTCTTATGTAAAGGGACATGAGGAAGAGGCAAAGGTAACTGATGTGAAATCTGTAGAGGCGCTTACACTCACCGTTGCTGGTGAGAAAGGGGAAAACACACAAGAAAAAGCGTTATTAGCTGCAGAAGCCCGCAGGTTACACGTGGATGACTCCCAAGGTGACTTTAGGTCAAATGCTTATGCTAAATTATTATATGAATACGTGGATGCCATGGAGGTTAAGGACTGTTACGTCTGCATGCAGTTGCTGGCGTCTGTAGATGAAGGCATTCGATATCATCACCTCCCGTTGACATATGGCATTACGTGTAGCTTGTTGCTTAGTATATTTTATGGGAGAGATAGTTTTGAATACTATTTCTCCAATTACGATGCAGTGTTACCAGAAGTCCCAAATTATAAACAAATGAATAAATGGGACTACTGGAAGAGTGAAGACAGGTTGGCAAAGTTTTTCATTCCTTGGATTACCTTAGATACTTCACATGCCCGTAGAAATAACCTGACATGCAAGGTGTCAGAAGTTGAAAAAAAGTTTATAGGGCAGGTGGATGATCGGAATAGGAGACAAAAGATTTTGAAAAAATCAGGACAATGGAAAACAGATTGGACCGAGGAAGAAAAGGCACACAAGAGAAAGGGTAGTAGTGGTCCAATAGCTTTAGATAGAACGCAGAGAGGAAAGTTATGTCTCCATAGAGCCAAAACGTATTATGAAAATGTATACGTGGGAGAAGTTAGCTGTGAACATGCTTTCAACTTAGAGTACTACACCAAGGACTTCCTGAAGGGAATGCAAGTGATTCCAAATGTATATTTTGTATCTGGAAGAAATGCCTACGTGAGACTACCTGACAACTGGTATGGCTCATGTTACTTGGCAATTATCTTCCCTAAAATATATCATGCCCAAGACTTAGAGATCATCGAGGGCAAGACATCATCGAGGGGAAGGAGAGATGTAGGAGGTGTAGAAATGGTTGGAGATGTCTTTGGAGCTGTGTTCCCTCTTCTGGGATTAATCCTTAATGATGTTAAAATTAGACGACTGGCAACAGTCGTAGACAGGTTGTCTGCCAGCACTGCTCAGTCCTTAATGCTGGTAGAAGGAGAGATGCAATCAATAAGGGCTATGGTTCTCCAGAACCGTCTTGCATTAGACGTCCTATTAGCAAAAGAGGGCGGAGTCTGTAAGGCTTTGAAGGTCCAGGAATGTTGCACTTACATTCCAGACAATTCGAAGCCCCTTGAAAAAGTTATTAGGAACATAACTGATATTCACAAAGAGATCGAAGACCTGAGCAGAGAAAATGTCTGGGAAAAGGTGGGCCAAGGAATAAGTGAAGCTGGAGGTTGGCTCACCACCTTAGGCAAAAGCTTTGTGTGGAAAATACTAAAACCTATCATCATAATATTGATCTGTGGGATCGTGTTATGGGGTTTGGTGAGGATATTCAAATGGTACAGAGCAAGAAGGTCAGCGAGGGCTCAGAGAAAACAGCTGCAGAGATTGGCTGCCATACAAGATAGTCAGTACCGGAGTCTGAGGGCTCTGGAAACACAGAAACGAGTTATGCTAGCAATCACTGCAGTTTGAATGTTAATGATGACCCCGAGAGGTCATCAAAGGGGGGAACTGAGAGAGCGCAAACTGACCAAAATGTAGAACACATCACACTTACACGTGGTAAGCACAAGTCATGAAGAGAAATGCCATGAGTGCTGATAGTATCCATAGTTATATTCTGAAATGTGTAGTTAATATAGAAATTTAAGTAGAAGTGGAACTAATACAGAAATGTGTGAAGTAATATGATTTTATTAGACGTGATTATTCCTGAATCCATGTTGTGTAGCTGCTAAAATGTAAGATGGCATACGGAAACGTTGAACGTGGTAGGCCTCAGGGCCAGAGCTAGGAGGGGAGGGGGAAGGTGATTAAATTTCACAATATGGATTGCACTAATGTTTAGTAATAATGAGTAGGCCTTGATTTATAGATGTGTTTACCGAATCAGTAGAATAAGAGTATTAACATGCTAATAATTAAAGAAGAAGTTGAATACTATAAAAATGTTGTAGAGCTGGAAAGCTTTAACGTTGATTTACACATATTAGTCTGGGCCGGGGAATGTTGCAACGCGGTTAGAAAACCATGAGATTTGGGATTTGGCTGCAAAATGTCTGTCTGGAAGAGGAAAGGGGGTATTCAATTATTAATAAAATGAATAGGAGTTTGTTCTAGAAACGGACCAGACATGGAGGAGGGTTCCGGAATGTTTAAGGGGTATCAGCGGGCCGGAGAAGAGTCTGAGAAGCAAGGTCGACTCTAACCACAAGGCCTCATCATGGAAAAAGCCAGAAGCTACACCACGTGAGGGGCGTCTCACGAGGGGCGTCCTAAATGTTGTTGGATTTTTGTATTAGGGACAGCACCCCTGGGTGGAGTTAGAGCAGAAGCCTGAGGACCCTTTAGAGAGCGGATGGGTAGGCAGAGAGGGGTCATGATTGGAGAACTATAGGTTTTCACCAAGAGATTGAGAGTGGGTGGCTTCCCTTGGGAGTCATTCACTGCTGACACCTTTTGATAGGTTGAGACCTGGTTAAGTAGGGATACCATCTAGAGCAGGGTAGGGTCAGCCTAACCTGTACTTTCTCTCCGGCTGTAAATGACTGATCGATTTCAATATGTGTCTATGCTAATAGCACTATTGTTTTTAGAACTGGTATTGGTAGTTTCCGTTGTTCGTCTGAGGGCTTTCAGAGAGCACATGTATGTAGTTGGGCCCGTGTATCTGGTGAATCTCATTTTGAGATGCTTGTACCTGCAACTTATCCTGACTTTATAATAAACCTTTGAAAGCTAGAAGTTGTTTGTGATCCTTTGAAGCAGAGTCCTTTATTGGATGAACTAACCTGGTAAGAGATGCACTTTCTTCCCTCAATGACAGGCAATAAAGGTTCAGTCGACCAGACCGGGGTTTTAGATCGATAGTGATAAGGTATTGATCAAAATCTCGCCCTTCCAGTTTCATGTTTTTTTTCTTTCTAGCCCAGGCAATGACAGCATTGTCTGATGGCGCTCTGGGAAGAGACGGAGAGAGAGCGCCTTGCAAAAGCCTCGAGGGATGCTCTACACATTGCACATTTACAAAATAACATACAAAACATAAACCAGCACATAAGTATGTGCGCTCCACACACGTCACGCACCTATCCCGGCCGCAGAGGGCTCTGAGCGCGGCTGTAAGACATGGTTCTGAACTAAAAATTAAACAAAGCGTTCACGCGCACTGCCCACAAATCACGGCTTGGTTATGTCACACGCGTTTAATATAAAGCTGCAATAAAATATATTTAAAAAAATGAAATTGAAGTTGCTGCATAGACAAAAGCAGGTCGAGAGCAGTCATCCCGGATTCGTTATGTCTGCGCGGAGGCTCAAGGACGCCATGCATGCTCGTGGCATATAGCGCTTCAATGTAGGCATACATTCCCCCCAGGAAAGCCCTTCATGGCCAAAATGCAATTTAAAGGCGCTGCTGGGACACGGGGAGACGTGTCTGTCGAGTGTGTTGTTCGCATGTGTCCTGCAGCTGCCGTGACTCATACTTCATATAATGCAGGCTGTGGGTCTCCGGGGGTGCGGGAACGGGAGCCGAGGCAGCGGTAGGGGGGCGGGAACTGGGAGCCGAGGACGCGTTTAATATAAAGCTGCAATAAAATATATTTTAAAAAATGAAATTGAAGTTGCTGCATGGACAAAAGCAGGTCGAGAGCAGTCATCCCGGATTCGTTATGTCTGCGCGGAGGCTCAAGGACGCCATGCATGCTCGTGGCATATAGCGCTTCAATGAAAGCATACATTCCCCCCAGGAAAGCCCTTCATGGCCAAAATGCAATTTAAAGGCGCTGCTGGGACACGGGGAGACGTGTCTGTCGAGTGTGTTGTTCGCATGTGTCCTGCAGCTGCCGTGACTCATACTGCATATAATGCAGGCTGTGGGTCTCCGGGGGTGCGGGAACGGGAGCCGAGGCAGCGGTAGGGGGGCGGGAACTGGGAGCCGAGGCCGCGTTTAATATAAAGCTGCAATAAAATATATTTAAAAAAATGAAATTGAAGTTGCTGCATAGACAAAAGCAGGTCGAGAGCAGTCATCCCGGATTCGTTATGTCTGCGCGGAGGCTCAAGGACGCCATGCATGCTCGTGGCATATAGCGCTTCAATGAAAGCATACATTCCCCCCAGGAAAGCCCTTCATGGCCAAAATGCAATTTAAAGGCGCTGCTGGGACACGGGGAGACGTGTCTGTCGAGTGTGTTGTTCGCATGTGTCCTGCAGCTGCCGTGACTCATACTGCATATAATGCAGGCTGTGGGTCTCCGGGGGTGCGGGAATGGGAGCCAAGGCAGCGGTAGGGGGGCGGACAGCTCTCAGGGGCAGACACGTTACATACTGCCGAGGGGTCTCAATTTCTGTCTCATAGTTTCCTTTTACACGTTAAAATCACGACACGGCCCTGTACCATCTGACAAGCAATCCGTGGGCGTCTGTAAACCAGCCTAAAATGAGTATGCAGAGACTTTCTGGAGCACCAGCAACTTATCTCACGGGGTGATAGAGGGGCAGAGGGGTGACCCAGCACTTGAAGCGTGTCAATGTGCAATTAACCATCGAGCCGCACGTTGGGCTGTCTTTACCTAAAATTCGTCATCGCCGACTTTACAACAGAACTTCCTTTACTTTGAAACCATACTCACTGTCTTTATTTCTAAGCACATTTACCCTCAACCTGTCTTCACGGTCTATAATTTTAAGCTGGCAAAATCAAGAACACAGAACGAAGCTGCGGCCAATCGCAGGGCGGCTCCAGCGATGACGCGACGGCTCAAGAACCAATCCTAGCACGGCGGCACTGAGGGGGCTCGACCGCCTCAGCCAATGGGAGGGCAGCTCCTTCGTTCTTGCTCATGATGCGGCAGCTCGAGAACCAATCCTAGCGCGGCGGCACTGAGGGGGCTCATCCCACCAATAGGCAGGAAGGCAGGAACACCGGCAATGCCGGACCAGATTCGGGGGCGTTCTCGGCTTTTGGCTGACGTAGCGTGACGTCGCCAAAAGCCAAAAATTCTCGGGAACGCCCCCGAATCTGGTCCTGCATTGACGGACAGGCCAGTCTTCCAATGGATAGCCTCCGTTTATGGAGCTAACCAATGGTTGACGGGGGCGGATTCCAACCCCTATACTATACTCATTAGTTTTTTTCTAGCGAATGCTTACTTCGTAAGCATTGGCTAGGCAAAACCTAAAAAGGATACGGACCACAAAAGTCAGCAAATGTTGTTATTTATTTAGCTACACAGAACCAAAACCAGCGATGCGTTTCGAGCACAAGTGCCCTTGTTCATGCTTGTTCATATATATATATGTGTGTGTTAACCACAGTCCTTTTTCGCCGAAACACCAGCTCGAACAATGGTGCAGGCCATGTCGTGGAGTGTCAAAAAAAAAGGTGCTTTATTGCATTGGTCTATGCTTCGAAGGTAAAAAGCAAGTGCCCAGCCTGACGCGTTTCAAACGCGAAAAAAGCGGTCTTGATCATATATATATATAACAATCATACGCGGGAAGAAATTTTGGATAAACAAGTGATGGATGAACCTATGTAAGAATTTGTAATGGCTTGGATCAATGTTTTGTAAAGCTAATGAAAATGTTTTACCCAAATATATCTTAAACATAAAATTGGCAGGAAGTAGCTGCATTGGTAAAACTGCACACAGATAATTGAGGTGGACTCACAATGCTTTTCGGAAATTTACATATGCCTGTTGGGATGCCAGTTACAACCCTGTCCCACAGTATATTTTTAGAAAGTGGGTACTATATGCAAATGGGATGGCAGGCCTAAAATATTGTAATAATGACAGTAAGGAGAAAACTGTGAAAAAGCTTACGTTTTGGTTTTATAAAAAATAAAACAGTAATTCTTTCTGTCAATGGGGGGACCAATCACTGCATCATACCCTCTCCTTACACACAGGATAAACAGACATGACCTGTCACGAAATCATATCTTTCCTTACGCACAGGACAACTATACATACCACACTACTACAGACAAGCAGGAGCCACAAACATAAAACCTAGTACATGCCCTTGGTGATGGCCTTCGGTGACATTACTGAATATTAGAACATTGGAATGTTGGGAGCTCCATTGAAAACAATGGAGTGCACGGGGCTCATAATGGCAGGTATAAGCCTGGAGCTCCAACATTCTAATGCTTCTTTGTTCACTGCTCTGGCTGTGAACAAAGGCTTCAGGGAGCCTGAGGGGATTCCAATCCCCTCACGCTCCCATAAGGCTTTGTTTTTTTTTTGTTAGAACATTCTGCCCTCTAGTGGCATAATGTTCTAATAGCCTTATGGCCCTTTGAAGCTGGGCTATACCGGCTATTAAAGTCACTCTCCCTTGTTAAAGGTCCTCCCCGGCTTTAACGCTGGAGAGGGCCTTTAATAGCCGGTATAGCCCTCTATGTCGGGCTATAAGGCTATAAGGCTATAAGGCTGTAATTCAATGTCTAACCATTTAAAGAACTTGCAAACAAAGACTGATAGCAATATTCTAGAATGGTGGCATCACACATTCTACACAAAACCTATTAATGCTGCTGACTGGTAAAAAGATTGTGTGTAATTATGATGTACACTCTTAAGGAAAACAATTTGCATGAAATTAACATGATGGATTAAAAACGCATCTAGTGGAGATTAATATGAGGGAAGTCATTCTATCAGAAGGCCGACTTTAATTATTGTTTGTAGATGTTTCTTTGTGATGAACGAATCTAAATTATGTAAATATTCTGTTAATTCAATTACTGGGCAGTTTGGTTGTTTCACCTAATGGTGTCTCGAAATTGCAGTGGCATCTTTTGTGTTGGGGTATTATTTCAAGAATTTTTTGACATAAGTAGCACAAGGGCTGAGGCATAGAAGGGTCCCTCGTCTCATACTGGGTTTACTTTTTATCCAGTTTTTGTCTTCTGTTCTGCCATACCGTTTTGATTCATATGCGGACTGCCAAATCTCACATGGGTGTTTAATATACCCTTAGAGCACGACGTAGCAGGCTCTACCGACCTTTAATGGCCGTTAGAGCCCACTACGGAGGGCTTGAGTGTTATTAGAACATTCCTCCTCTAGAGGGCAGAATATTCTAATTAGTAAAAAAACAATGGTCTCTCTGAGCCTTAGGGGGTTGAAATCCCCTCGGGCTCCGAGAGGCCTTTGTTCACAGCAACAGCTGTGAAATAAAACAAGCATTGGAATGTTGCTCTCCGAGCTTCTACCAGCCATTAGAAACCTGGAGCACTCCATTGTCTTCAATGCAGCGCTCAACTTTCCAATGTTCAAATATAGCCTTAGAGCCCGCCGTTGTGGTCTCTACCGTCCATTAAAGGCCCGCTCCAGTGTTAAAGGCCAAAGCCGAAGATTAGGGCCTTTAACAAGGAAGCAGGCCTTTAATCACCTGATGGGCCCGCTACGGAGGGCTCTGAGGCTATTAGAACATTCCACCCCTAGAGGGCAGAATGTTCTAATTTGTAAAACGAAGGCCTGACTGAGCCTGAGGGGGTTAAAATTCCCCCCAGCTCCTTGAAATTTTTGTTAACAGCTGTTGCTGTGAAAAACATTGGTATTGTGATTCAACTCGCTTCTACCAGCCATTAGAAGCCCGGAGCACTCCACTGTCTTCAATGAAGCACTCAATGAATGTATGACGTTACAGCGCATACATTTACAACACAGTTTTTACACCGCAACATCCTTAACAACGCATACATTTACATTGCATGCCATTACAATTTTTTTCTTTTAAAGTTTGAAGTTTATTATGCAATGATAATCACATGAGAATAACATATAGAAAAAGTATTATACATCCACATTTGCCTATAAAGCTATAAAGTGAAAAAGATATAAACCCAAAGTACTCTTATTATCAAAAACGTACTATATTACAACAAATTTTTTAAAACTACATTTACAACGCATTCCATTATATCGCATTATACCTTTACAATGCATTCCAATACAACGCATACCATTACATTGCATTTAAGGTAAGTTTTGGATAGCGTAGGGGTAACAATTACTATTCTAACTCTAGGGGTGCAACAGTAGGGTAAGTGTTGGATAGTGTAGGGGTAAAAATTACTATTCTAACCCCAGGGGGTACAACAGTAGGGTAAGTGTTGGATAGTATAAGGGTAAAAATTATTATTCTAACCCCAGGGGGTGCAACATTAGGGTAAGTGTTGGATAGTGTAGGGGTACTATGCGTTGTAATGGTATGCGTTGTAATGACATGCAATGTAATGCCTGCGATGTAGTGTCATGCGTTGTAGTGTCATGCGTTGAAGTGACATGCAATGAGCCACGAAAACCGTGGCTCATGACGAGCTGAGCTCGTCATGAGCATGGGGGCGCTGTGCGCGCCCCCTCCCCCCCAGCACAGCTGGGGAATCGGCCCCACAGCAAAGGGGTTAATTTAAACACAACCCCTCTGCACTCTTTATGAGATCAGAGGTAACAATACAATACAAGTCACACAATTATTATACGATAAGTTGCACAGTATACGTTATGCCCTAGGGGCCTCACAAACCATATACTAAGTAAGTGGTATAAGAACCACAAGAGAATTAGAAAGCAAGCCTGGGGCCTGTGGAATCGCTGGGGCTACTCTAATCGACCAAAGGTTAGGAAGTAGGAGGCCCACGGGAGACGTGTGCAGTGTCTAAACACAGGCGCGGGTTACCATTGACTTTCAATGGAGATCATAAAAGTTACAAATATACAATTTAAGGACACTTCCGAATGGACTAGGATGGAACCCTTTTAAACTAGGACACTTTGAGAGTCAAGACCCACGGGAGCACCGAAGTACTCGTGTTACCTCACCCAGGAAAGCCGGGTGCATATGTGTCTTTTCGTGTCGGGTTTCGTCGTCGTTTTCTATGGAGAGCTGCAAAGAAGTGCTGCAGGCGACCAGAGGAAAAGTGTACGGGTGGATCCAAGGGTGGATTGAAGATCTGAAGAACCTGAAAGCAGAAGGGACATAGTCTGGGTCACTAGCCAGTGACCAGGAAGGAACCAGGAAGGAACCAGGCGATGTCGGGTGATTTCAGGTGAAGTAGTCAAACTTGTCTCTTCAGCCACGAGGTCCAGGAGGCATCGACGATGACCAGGTGCTGGATTCAAGCTTTCCCACAATGGATCTAGTTGACTGCAATGTTGGTATCCAGATTGGACCCAAAAAAGCCTTGGCAACCGCAACCCACGCAGGATGTCAAGATTGGCTCTGTTGCAGACCAGCAAGGTCTGTCACACTTCTCCTTTGCAGGGAAGCTGGAGCAAGCCTGGAGCAACCAGGAAAGCAAGTTAGTTTCAAAATGGAGTCTTTAGGGGCTCACTAGCCAACGGACTAGGAACCAGAAAGATGCATCGAGCTCAAATGCAAAAGCGGGGCCCGCTGAACACTCGTAGAGTTTGAGGGCCTGGGCTTCAGTGCAAATGATGCTCGGGCTGGGGCTTCAAGCACCCCAAAGCACAACTTTGAGATACCTCATTGAAGGAGTGCAGCTTGCAAAATGCAGGATGTCCAGGAGTTACGGTCCCACGTCTCTCGTGTCCGCCACATGTCTCAGCTTTGCTGTTGATGTGGGTCAGGGTCAGAGATGTCTGGAAGTCCAGGTCCTGTGTTGCAGATTCTACGGGATCTGGTGGGAGCCTCGAAAATACAGACTGGCAAAGTTGGTGTTGGTGCCTGTTTGAACAGGGTGGTCACTCCTTGACCACAAGGGAGATATCTTCCAGTCAAAATGGAACGTCAAAGGTCCAGGATATGTCTTTCAAAGATTTGTCCAGGGTTATCTAAAGACCTAGGGACACAGCTCCTATACTTATACTAAGGATGGGGGCTGGACTACCTGGCTAGGTCCCTCCTATGGGTGGACCTGAAAAGGGGTGGTTACACCCCTTTCCCTCTGTCCAGTTTCGTGGCAGAGCTGGGACTGAGTGCCCCAGCAACTGGATTGAACCGGGCTATG
The DNA here is from genome assembly GCF_964263255.1 of Lissotriton vulgaris. Classification (NCBI taxonomy): domain Eukaryota; kingdom Metazoa; phylum Chordata; class Amphibia; order Caudata; family Salamandridae; genus Lissotriton; species Lissotriton vulgaris. The sequence goes on along the minus strand of NC_141695.1, from coordinate 1,435,681,981 downwards.
CATGGAGCACCTAGTGTGCCCCAGGCAGTGTCTGGAAAAGCATGTGCTGATGCAGACCTCCCTGTCCCAGTACACAAAACCCTGTCTGGGGAGGTGCTGGCACCTCCCTGGACAGGAAACCTATTGTCCAGGCCTCCCCTGCCGGAGTTTCGTCCAGCAGCAGGAGGTCAGACTCGTGTCTGTGGCAGCAGCATCCATTTTGTGATGCTAAGGCTCTGTTTAACTTTAAACGGGTAAAGCAGTAACTACATGTCTTCTCCCTCTAGAAGAGTGGAATGCTACCCCCGCCGCCAGGACTGGCGGTGGGGGGGGGGTAGTATTCCAAAGTGTTTGACACCCTACACAACATGTTTTGATAAAGCCAAACCAAAGTTACCATTAACTGCGAGGTTTATAATGCACATAAGAGTATATGGTATGCCTATATCATAGAAAAGCTATAAGGAGATAGTTCCGAAGCTGCAGAGGGGCTCAGCGCATGCTAGGGCACCCTCTCACATAAAACCAAGCGCTCTGCCTCCAGGATTGTCGAGGCCTACCATAGGAGTGACTTATAGGTGTATATGTGTCTATATGTCAAGGTAGATATAGGGATACTATATCTAAGTAGGGGTGATTACACCACCTTAACCAGGCTGTGTGAGCAGTGGTGTCAGTTTGGAAGGCAAACCAGGGGTGGCACAATACATGCTGCACCCCTGGTAGGCCTAAGGTGCACCTATGCCCTGGGTACCTATGGTACACTATCCAGGGGCTCACAAGGGTGACCCAGTAACCAATCTGGTATGTACCTAAAGTACATGGTATCAATTTAGAGAGAGAACAGCTGGGCTGTGGGTCTGATTGGCAGGCCCAAAGCCACACTAAAGTCGAAAAACCAGAGAATCACAGAAAAAAGTGGGGGTGACCATAGGAAGCAGACCCTACTCTCCTACAAACAGTACGATAAGTGTTGAATAGTGTAGGGGTAAAAATTACTATTCTAACTCCAGGGGGTGTGCAACAGTAGGGTAAGTGTTGGATAGTGTTGGGGTACTATGCGCTGTAATGGTATGCGTTGTAATGACATATGATGTAATGCCTGCGTTGTACTGTCATGCGTTGTAGTATCATGCGTTGTAGTGACATGCAATGTATTGGTTGCGTTGTAGTGACATGTATTGTAAAGGATGTTGGTATGTAATGACTGCGTTGTAAATGTGGTGCAATGTGATGACTGTGTTGTTTCCCTATTGACATGTTTTTTTTGTGTGGCTAAGTTCTTTGTGCATGCTCTTCTCTTCTGTTCAGTTATTTACTCTACATATGTCAACAAATGCTGCTACATTTCCAGCCGAAACACTAGCCCCGTGCTCATTATTCAATCCAGTTTTAATTCAAGCAAAAAAGAAGTTTCAGGAGGCATCCATGTGATCTCTTTCACACACACACACAGACACACACACACAGACTCACACAGATAGCATTCTGACATTAACTGCACCTGCCTAATGACGCCCTTCATCAAGGAATGGTGTTGGGGCTCACCTCCCCTGGAGAAGGAAATCACTGAATGTGATGAGCATCCTTGAAGGACAGACGGGCACTTTAGGCTGCATACCAATCAGTCAGAAGGGAATAAGAGAGACCTGTGCAAAATCACTTGCGATTACAATCGCGCCTCAAATCCGGGCCATCTGTAGGCACAGCCACATCTTCATTAGCCACTGATGGCCTCTTGGTTAAATTGCAAAGCACAGTTTCAATCTTGGTCGGATGTGGACAGAATTCCCCAGCATCTTTAAGTAGTTAATGTAGCAAAAGGTGATAGAGGATGTTGGATCCTTCTGAAAACATCTGCCGATTCCTTCGAAAGGACAGCTTGAAGAGATTCATGAGCCGGCGTTGCGGCAGAAGACGTATCGTGGTTGGGTTTGAAGAAGTAAGATCATTGTAATTTGGGGATACACTTAATCCTACAAGCTCCCTGGTTAAGTTCTTCAAGACATTCATACAAGTATTTTTCAATTATAATTTTTTTGATCTGCACTACAATTCGATACAGTGTCGAAGGGATTAGGGAGCTGGTTGCATTAGAGAACCGGAGAAGATTGACAATGTGTTCTATCCATCTTAAGAGGAGCTCTCGCTAAAGAAAAAAAGCATGATTGAACAGCAGTGCAAACAAGCCTTTGTTCAATAACAATATCTGCAGGGCTGCTGAAGTAACTGAGCATCGAAGGAGGCAAGAACTCAAGGAGGCTATTTGGACAATGGATCAGCAACGGCAGCTATATCTGTGCTCGACAAAGCGCCAACATCTTAGAGATAGTTATCTGGATAACAGTTGGCGGGGAATCCCTAAATAACAAATGAGAGTCCATTCAATGGGATACATTAAGTCAGCTCCCTCCTTCATTAAAAGATGCATGGCTAAAATGGCTGCCCATAATGCGCGACAACAGCGATAGCGCGTTCCCCTTTGTAATGTATTGATAGCTGCAGCGGATGTTTTAATGAAACGCATTCCTCTAATGTTGGCCACAAACTATGCAGCACTGAACTATAAGGTAATATAGTCAGTGCAGCCGCTATTGTGTTACCGGTCACAGATATACAAATGATAATGCTGTAACAAAGCCTGAGAGTTCTTAAGAGTTTGGAAAATGAAGTGCCTAGAGGAGCATATTCATTAACCAGGGGAGTAACACCCATTTTCGTTGCACTTTAATCTCTTGTTTTTTCAGCAAGGTTACACTGAATTTTCACTTCTGTTTTTAGTATAATACCAACACTTTCGAGACAACAACCTTCATTGCAATCGATCACGTAAACAAGTTATTACAAATTCCACTCCCTCTTGCCCCACAATCTATTTGTGTTTTTCTTGAATGAATGTCATGCAAATGAAGTCTAACTTTACCTTCCCTTTGCAATTTCATCTTTCTGAAATTATGTGGAAATCCGTTGGGTGGTATACATGCACCTTGAGAACAGACAGGACCCTTTAAACCACAAGTTAAATAGCAAATGTGTGAGGTGGGTATGTATACTCCGAGTATAGATCCAATTAATTGATTTGAGAGTTATTGTAGGCTTCTTTTTCTGTTTGCAGGACATCCCACTCTATTGGTCGGATCACAAAACATTTTAGACTGATGCTATTTTATGCCCTTAGAGGTAAGTAAGGCCGTACCTGCTCTAAACACATTTTATCCTTGTATTATGAAATTGTATTCAGGAAGTGTTAATGTGTGACAAGAACGTTTGTGCATTTTTGCTGGTTGGTATTTTGTTGTGGTGGTGATGTGTTCTGCTATTTCTGTGCCATTGTTTATTTATGCTGCATTATTGCAATGGAATTTTGCTGCAGTTTATATCAGCTGTTGTGCTTTTGTTCTGTTTTTACTTTTTTGTTGTAATGTGCATTTTTATGTTTTAATTGTGTGGCTTAGTTCAGTTGTGCATGCTCTTCTCTAGTATTCTGTTCTTTACTTTAGACATTTCAACAAATGGGGCTACATTTCCAGCCAAAAGCAGCATATGCATTGAAAGTGCCTGTGAACAACAATCAAACCCCAATGTCTAAGATCTGGAACAACCTCCCTCTCCACCTCCGGCAAGTCCCCTCACTGCTCCAGTTCAGGAAGGACCTCAAGACCGGGCTCTTTGGATTACTCCAGCACTCAACTGAGCCACAACTGAGCCCCCCGCACCTCGAGACCCTCGCGGGTGAGTAGCTGCACTTTACCAACCCCTGATTGATTGATTGAGGTGGTGAAATAATGCTACTCCAGATTTTGACTATTTCGGACACCCTTCAACCCAAACACTGTGGCAAAGGCTTGCCTAAACTTAGTGCTGACAGGGCTCACCTTGTATGAGAAGGCCTAATACTTCTTTCTAAATGGTCTTTATTTCTTTAGTCACAAACAACATGAATTCACAACAGTGAATTATGGTCTAGACTAATTGCAGGATCCACACCAACACAAATACGTTCGCCTAATATAGCCTTGAGAAAGCCATATGTCTTCGCACCACACCGAGTAAAACACGTACTGGCTGATTCCTGTACTCATGCGAATTCAAGATCGTGATTGAAGAAATAAAGACCATTTGGAATCAAACATAGTATGATATGTCCTGAACACAGAATACAAAATCCTACACTTCCTCTCAAGCCAAGTGCTTGGTATAATACGCAGGGTGTACATACCTACTTCACAAATACTTAACTTTGTGTTATGTTGGTAACTTGAGATAACATGGGACAGCTCTGGTGTATATCTTCAACCTGACCCCCCCCTGTGAAGTTTATTCTCTAAATTCCATTTAATCCCTTTTTGGATGGTCTTAGATCAACTGAGCTGTGAAAACCTCAAGAACATTCAACATCCTGCAGCATATTTTTCCAACTTCCTGTTTCCTGTCTCATATCCTGAGCCTCATTCAATACAAGTGTGTGTAGCTAAGAACTGTTTGTAGGCTGCTAATAGGCCCATCTATTGGTATTATAAGATAACTGATGGGTCTGTTCCTTTAGAAGAAACCCACACATTATGCATTAGCCAAGGTATTGGTGCCATCATAGGAGCTGTCCTGCATAATCTAATGAATGCACCTCCCCATCTTCACCAGTGCTTTATAGTGTGATGAATAAGGTAGTGGTCTCTAAAAAAGTTGGTTTAAGGACTGTATCAAAGATACCCCAAGTAGAATGGCCTATGTGACTAAGGGAGAAGACTTATAAACAGAGTATTACTGGGGAACAATAACAATAATCATTAGCAAGGATATCTAAGAGCTTATATAGCACTATAACCCTGTGTCATACGTGATGACAAACTGAACAAGGTACATTGTCAAACAAGGAGCATTAATGACGTGGCTATTCAATTTAAACAAAATAGTTTCTTAGGCCCTGGACATCAGACATACACCAAGGTACCACTAAACCACAAATAATGTGATGATCCAATAGTAATAACTACAGCATCCTAATTATCTGGCAAACACAATGGCTTTTGGGTGAGGAAGCCTCAACCCCGTTGTAGTGGCATGCTTCATCACAGGCGACCTCACCCCACCCCGATACGATAGGACTGTTAGGGTGGGCCCAACCTTTGTTGACTTCTTTATTAGAGGTATTGAATATAAGACGGATCAGATACGTACATTTACCTCAAGGTAGACCCAAAGGTTATTGCTTAATTAGCTGGTACCAAGAGAGGGTAAGATTAAAATATGAAATGGTGGATTTATATAGAGAGCTGTGGCTCAACCACTCTAGTGAGTGCAGTCATGTTCCAGCCTTTATGTAAAACAAAGAAAAAAAAGAAACTAAATAACTTGACCAAAAAAACATTCCTGACTACAGAACTACGGATGGCTGATGGAAGACTGATAAAACAGGATATCTTCCGGGCAGCTGGCGCTTCAATCCATCTATGGAGTGGTGTGGAGATGTGTTTTTTTTTCAGATAAATGGAGGTAAGACAACTTAGTGATTTCCTTGGGAGAGGGATTATTCTCAAAGCGTAATGCCTGGAATGAGGAAGTGGACGAGGTGGTAATCCAAGTTTCTTGCCCTCTAAACTCTTCCTTCCATTGTTTTACTGCTGTGAGTAACTACTAGCTACTTCTAAGTGATTAAACCATTGTTGTGTGAGGAGTGGACTCTCTCTACTCACTGGATGGACACAGAACACCACTTCCTGGTGGAGAATTTGCATGAAGTGGAGTGAATGGAGGCTGACAAGTTCATGGTACGAATGTAACTGCATGCGTGCAGACAAGCTATCCCAGAAGTTGAGGTTTGAGTGTACAGGTAAAGCAGATCAGAATAAGGATTATATGATAAGCAGCACCTACTGGCGAGCCCTTCGGTCTCCATTGTACAAATCTAACGAGCAGCTTGGAGGACTTGATGGAGGAATCGATGGTAGAGCTATGCATTCATCTCAAAGGCGTGTACGCAGACACTCGTCAAAGAGTGGCATGGAGTGATCAAGCACTAATGATTTTGAACGAGAGGAATTATGAGCCTCCTGTTTATTAGAAGGAATTCTAAGACAATATTGTGCTGCCAAAATATTGCATCCAGAAAATTGACTACCATAATATTGTGATAGTAAATATAGGTATGCATATATGTTCATGGTACATGGACGTGCAATTTGCAATAGTAAATGTGGGAGAGGGGCTTGCTGTTCGGTGTTTACTTTTGATTGGCCCATGGCTGAGGCTGGAGCAGACGAGCTGCCATGGACTGGCTGATGCGGTGAGTGGGGAGATGAAGGTGGTCTGGAATGGGAGTGGCCGAGAAAGGGAAGCGGCAACCAACAGGTTAAGGGGAACAGAGGCGGAGGAAAGCAATCTTGACAAGAGAGAGAGGAGAGAGGCTGGGGTAAGTAAAGGCAGAGCAGATGCTGACAGCGGAATGGAGAGTGGGAATGCTGAGGTGAGAGAGAGGAGTGGGTGGGCAGAGAGAAGAAGAGTTGAGAATGAGTTAAGAAGTCTTAGGAGACAGGTTGAGGATAGGCTTAGAAGGTGAAGTCCTTAAGGGGTAAAAAGGTGTAGAAGATGCAAGGGTACAGAGGTTGGGGCACCAGAGTTCAGAGGACACCAGCGACATTAGAAGCTGCGGAGAACTTGAGCAGAGTTATAGAGAAGTGTATGGGAGGTGCGTGGATGAGGAAGAGGCGAGAAGTGTGCAAGACTGATGAGTTTGCTATTCGAAAAAGAAAACAAAGGGATTCCGGGCTGCTTGAAACAAGCAGAGGATGATGAGAAAGTTGAACGTGGGGTTTGCCGGGGAGAGTCAGAGGGAGCTAGAATGTGTGAGAAGGGACTAGATTAGGGCCTGAGGACAGAGATCTTTCAGACTGGAAAAAGTAAGTTCATGGAGGGAGAGAGAGAGAAGGGGTTGAAGTGGGAAGCGAGAAAACTGCTGGGGGGAGGGGTGTATGAAGGTCTGGGACCCTAAAGATAAAGGTACAAGACGCTGGTGACCTTGAGGGATCTTATGGAATACATACGTTTGAGATGACAGTGGAATATTATATTAAATCATGTGTAGGAGTTCTTTGCTTTTCTCCAGTAGCCTCAGCATAAGTATTACACAGAACTAGTCTGCAGCCTGCCATTTCTCAGACATGCAACTGTTAGAAAAACACTGCTACAGTAAAAGCATATTCCATTTGTGTATAATTGCTTGCCACGTATATAGCACATACAACCCATATATCAAATGTGAGTATTTGGTGACTTATTTTGATCATGCTATAACTCCACAGCCTGACACATAAGAGAAGCGTGATGATCTTACTTAACATCCAGGCATACCTCTAACGCAAAATGAATCTGACTTATTTATTACAAGCTCAAACAGTGCATGTAATCTAACATAATGACAACAAATACTGTGCATGGAGATGTTCATTACTGTGCCACACACTGTGAGAGCAGACTGATACAATTGAGAGTCACTGTACCTTATGACCAATAGAACAGGGTCCATACTGTTACTGTTTAATGTCTTCCAATCTGAATTCGTTGTGATGCACTATACATGTGACTGACAAGTCCTGTACCATTCCTGTTACCTGATGCCACCTGTTAAGCGCTATCCTTACTGCATGACATACCTGTGGAACCGCCTGATATAACTGTCACAAGTGTGCCTGCTGCCTGACCTAATTGTGGCACCTAAATTGACAGCTGCCAGTGTTATGTTGTAATGCGTAGTTTAAACGCTGACATAATTGTAACATGCCGTACCTGGTGTCTGGTGTACTTTAAAGCATCCTCTGCCTATTGTCCAATGCAACTTTATCATTATACCCATATACAAATCGATCAATACATCAATAACATATAAAGTGATGAGATTATTCTCATGATTTTATTTTCCCATAATTACACATATCTGTCACAATGTGTAATTATGATTAGAACAATTGTATCTATAAGTGTTTCTTTACTGAAATATTAAGGGACAAATACAATAAAAAATAATAATAAATTACATTAAATTGATCTTAATTTACAGAAAAAATGGAAACCGGAGCTTGTAAATATTTATCCATGCATGTACATGTTGGACTTTATCTAGTACAATTTTACGTCTCCCTAATATTTTCCATATGCGTATCATGCTAAACCTCTCTATGTGTGGTTATGTATCTACACATTCATATATTTTCCACCCACTGCAGAGAAACAAAATGTTTAATAATCTCCCTAAACCACGACTCTATGACTCATCCTATTCCTGCTTCAAAATATCCCCCACTATGACTCTCTCATATGTCCCGACCTTCATTAATTATTATGAACTTCCAAATAATGTTTTCTAAAATCTTCCCAACTCTCTCCATCCTTATCTAACTAACAGACTCACCTGTCTACCATTCCCCCCCACTCCCAATAACAATTTGTACTACACAGGATTCTGCAATCCCTGTATAAAAGGCAGTCTCTTTATAATCGGTGAATTGTGACTCACTCAGTGGCCAACTATAAAGAAAAGGCCCCAGAACTCGACTATTATAATATATGACAGTCGAGTTTTGATGTCACAAAGACTGCTGCTAAAACCAGCAGTAGTGCTTAATTTCAGCCTGTGGTTTCCAATGCTCGGCACCCTCACTTATCGTCAATACTTGTGCTTATAGCACGAACTTGACCTAAAGGTATTGGAGTGTTTTTAATGAGCACCAGTTAAGGAAACATTAATTTTTTGTAGCCACGGGAGATTAAGTGATTTCCCAGAATTACAGGATGGTGAACCTACACCCAGACTTGAACTTGGTTCCCCAGATCCAAAGTCTGCAGCTCTGGATGTTACACCACATCTTCTACACACTGGTAGGGTTACATGGTTAGTTATTAGTTTTGTTATAGGCGGTGCTAATCGATGCAATGGGTGGGTGCAAGCTGCCTCCTGATGAGAGCCCCGGAATTTATTTGTTCACAAATTTACCACTGACCAGCAGCCGAGGTGAAAAGCAGGTCAGGTCACAGAGCATATCTCAAGCAGCTGTTTAAAGCAACAAACAGAATGTTGCTTTTCTTTCTCCTCTTTTTAATATCTTACAACCACAAGCAGAGAAAATATGTATGTTTGCACTACTTAGACAGTGAAAAACTAGAATCTTTCTGCATGTTTTTACAAATTATGAGTTGCTTCAGCTTTTTTTTTTTATTGATTTGGATAAAACTGTTTTTAATATCTGTTTACCTAAATATCTAAGGGGTTTTTGATGTATTTAATTTTGCACTAGAGGTTTCATTTGTATTCCTTATGTTTGCAAACATGTTTGCTTCTTCATTTGAAAGAACTATGCATCGAGGTTTTCAGCGGTTTGTGAGAAAGGTGCTGGAATGACCATGTATTATATGGGATAAAGTAGCCCCTGGCGTAGATGAAAAGGATATTGCAAGTCACCTCGGAGTTCCATAGTTTCCAAAAGGAACTCGTCCATGGCAACTTGGTTACGGAACTCTTCGGTTACCTGCAATATCCTAACAATGTACGGCAGGGGGTACATTATCCATTGTATAATTTCTCTCTACTAATCCACCACTAACGCGCCTTTGGGTTCGGGAGTGGCATGCAGTTTGCCGAAAAGCTCTTCAACGCTTCTTCAGGGGCGTAAGCGCTATATAAATACAATTAGAATGACTGTTCTCTATATATGCTTATCTTCACAATGTGGTGGTAGTCAATATTCTGGCCACAATATTATTACACTCTCTATTGTACTTCCTTCCTACACGAATTCTTCTCTTGCTGAAGTCAAAGGGTAAGCGGTCAGCCATAGATACACAGGCTATGTTGTAAGGCAGCTAAAAAAAATGACTGTGTAACTCTCTGTTGGTTGCACATGAAATGCCATGTTGTGTCGGTGCACCTCTAACGCCCACTGCAACCGGACAGAATAGAATCGGAAGCAAGTGACAGCCATATTGCCATATTGTGGATGTAATCCTCCCCCCTGTACCCACTGATTCCTTAGAAAGATGGAGGGCAGTTTGAAGAACAAAGCCTGTAAAATAAACAGCTCACTTCGTTTTTGGCGCGAAAGAGGAGCGGTCATTCGCTTGGACCCGCCAGCGGGGTATGGAGGAGACAGTATTTGTTGTGGTTGATGTGCACGTTTTAGTCCAATTCCATGCCAAGTTCCTGTTCCCTCAAAGCAGCAACTGTGTTTCCTGGCACCGTCCGACAGGATACTGCGCCATTGGGCATCGTTACAGATGAGGAGGAGAGAAAAGCGCGCCTCCCGGCAGGCGGGTTTCATCTTGTCAGGCCAAAGGAGTGCAGTGCCAACCCTGTGGGCTCAGGGCTGGCGTGGTGGACACGAGGGAAGCGCCACGCCACCCCTTGAGCACGCAGATCCGTTCCCGCAGGTCGACGGCAGCTGCCTCCCCTCGGCCATATTTCTTCCTCCCGAGGCTCTTGAACGCGGCCCTGGATTTATGACATCCATATGACACCTTTGCTCAATTTATGGTAATGCCAGTTGCAATGTGTATTGCCAGAGACACAATCAAGTCTCATTAAAACCCTGGGCGCTGCATTTCAATTATTTGCGCGCTTATCTCTGTGTGAACAGAAACAGTAAGAGAGGGGGGAGTTGGCGAAGTGAGATGGAGCGATAGAGAAGGGAAATGGAGGGAAAGGAGAAAGAGGGGCTTGGCAGAGAGGGGAAGGAGCGGCCTGGTGGGAGAGAAAGGCAGACAAGGTGAGGAGATGGAGGTGTCGTAGCAGGGAAAAGAGGAGATTGAGAGAAATGGGATTGGAGACGGGTAGAAAGGAGAGAAAATGTGTGTTGGCAGGGGTACAAGGAGACAAGGTGTATAAATAACTGGAAAAAAACCCAGAGCAGGGAAAAAGAGAGGCAAATAATAAAGAAGGGGAAAACTGTGACAGGGAAATAGAAGCAAAAAAATGTGGTCGAAGGAAAGATAGATGGGAAGGTTAGAGGATGGTGTAAGATACTGGAAGTAATAAGAATGCTAGAGATGAAAATGATAAGGGGAACCAGAAGGGAGATGAAAATATAGAAATAGTTAAGTATGAAAAAAGTCGACAGCGAAAAGGGCAAATACAAAAGGATGAAAAAGAGTGGAATCTGAAAGTCAATGAAATTTAAGAACGTTCAACGTTAGCAGTAGTGCGTTTTATATAGTGACGCTCAACAAGGAGACGAGTTACCTGGTTGGAACCCCAGGCCTTCTTTCCTGCCCATTCCTTGTGGCTCCGAACGTACCACCACTGGATCTCCAGGGAGTAGGGCAGAGGGCTACTGCCGCGGTAGGAGCACGCCATCTCTACATCTTCGCCGGCCCGGGTCGTCATGTCGTGAGGGGCTTCTGTGAACACGGCTGTGGGGACAAGAAAATAACCCTCAGTTACAGCTGTAGGTTGAAGAGGGCACATCATATTGTGACTCAAGGCAGGTGTCTGAAAGACATGGCGCTTCCACAGGTAATCCACCTTCCAACCCAGAATGCCACTCTACCAGAATTCTGTGGACAAAACAAGGTAAGTATATTTAGAGGAGTATGGGTCTACTTTACTTACCGCCACATATATGTGATATATCTTGATGATATATATATATATATATATATATATATATATATATATATATATATATATATATATGAGTCTACTTTACTTACCGCCACATATATGTGATATATCTTGATGATATGTATATATATATTATATATATATATATATATATATATATATATATATATATATATATATATATATATATATATATATAGAAGGTATGTAGGTGTGGAGTTAAGAATAGTAAATCCTTTCTTTGCGATATACGTTTACCTTCTCAATATTTTGGTCCTTGTTACCTTGACGATGATGGTTTGGTGGCACAAAGTTTCTGTAGTTGATATTTTGACATGCAAACACTCCCATATTTGGGGCGAACATGTGGAACCTGGCTACGTTCATTATATTTTTCACACTGGTTATTCTGCTTATAACTAAATTTAGATCTACATCAAAAGAATGAGTTAGGGTGTTAAAGCTTTAGATCCAGACGGATAATGGAAGTACAGCACTTGTGACCTATGGTATGGTATTGTATTGTTTCAGTGGGACATGTTTCCATTTCAGGGTTTCACCTTTGGACACCATGGTAATGTTGAACTCTGATTCATTCAATTGCCATTAAACATAACAACTTTCATGATGCACTGATTTGTCAGAGGGTAAGGCCGGAAACATGTACTGTTCAAATGGACCAATATGGCCACGCTAAATACAAGATGCTCAGACTAAAACATGTTATCTCATAACAATTTTTAAAGGTCACTGATGTGATCCTAGTGATTAACTACACAATTTATAGTTACAATTCCAGACGTATTGATGTAAAATATATTTTATATTCTTTTATATTTCATTCATTACATTGTACACATCTTTAAACACATCAGTGACCTTTAAAAATTGTTGAAAGACTGTTTGAAATGATTCCTCGAGGAATATTTTGTATGAGGTAGCAACTATACCCAGTACCTTGGAGAAAATTGTATTGCCCTATTTAGTAAGCAGACTAAAAAAGAGCGCTAATCAATGGCATTTATTTAGAATAGGGCACATAAACCTCACACCTGAATATAAATACGCAATTTAAATTAAAAAAAAATTCCCTCAAAGCATTACAAAAAATATACACCACAGAACATTACGTCAATATGTACCTTTCATTCCTTTGTTGTAAGGGTGCCTGTTTAAGTCTAAATAGGAAAGGAAATAGTTACGGAACACACACAAATCCAGGATCAACCCCTGAATTTCAGAGAAATGCCTTTACAGACATTTGAAAAATTAAATAATACTTGAATGCATGTTCTTACACAAATCTTATTACCATATCATGGACTTCAATTCACCGAAATGCCTGGGGTAGCGGTAGTGACTTCACATGTCCCCTGACCTTCACTTTCACTCCCACATACATAAACTTATACATGCACACGCATTCACACATACACACACTCACACATACTCACACTCTGCCTACCCATGCACACACATTCACACATACACACACACACACACACTCTCTCTTACATAAGCATATTCACACCTGCAACCACGCACACCACACACATACATTTAAAAGCATTTTTTTAATTACCTCTGCTTCCAAGGAAAGTCATATTCCAGCTATTTGAACTCCATTGTTTAGTAAACTATTAGCGAATAATGTAATACTGTTCTCTATTAGGGCCATATGTATCAAGCAAATTTGCATTCGCAAAGGCCGAAATTCGCAGAATTTCGGCCTTTGCGAATGCAAATTTGCTAAATGGAATGTATTAAGAAACATTTGGTGCAAAATAAGGAATCGCAAAATTTGCGATTCCTTATTTTCAATTGCATTTAAGGAATCTCAAATTTTGTGATTCCTTAAATGCAATGTATGTAGCAAAAAAAATTTGCAAAATGCCCTTAAGGAATCGCAAATTACCACCAACTTCTAGTTGGTGGTAAGTTGCGAATCCCTTGAAAAATGCAAATTTTTGCATTTTTCAAAGTGCCATGTGACACACATACATGCCCTTAGGGAATGTATGTGCGCCACATGTGCACCCATGCATATTTCAGGGGTGCAACAGGGTGTCCTTTGGACACCCCTGCACCCTTGAAATTATTCTCAATTTGCGATTAGCAAATTGCGAATCGCAAATTGAGAATAACTTCCCATTCATTTCTATGGGCCTCCTGGCCATAGAAATGAATGGGAAAGTATTCCTTAATTGCGATTCGCAATTTGCTAATCGCAATTAAGGAATTTTAAGGAATCGCAAAAAAATGCGATTTTGTACATACATACCCATTTGCAATTCTCAAATAGCGATTTCTTAAAAATCGCCATTTGAGAATCGCAAATGGGTATCTTGATACATATGGCCCAAGGTGTCATAAAAAATTGATAAATGAGGTGAGTGAAGCCCCTACCGACGTCCATAAGTACGAGCTGCTTTTGTTCCTGCCACTGGTTTTGCCAGTGCTGAGGCTGGGGTCACAAAGGCAGTGTCAGAGACCACAAGGGTCATGCCAGGGGTCGCAGCAGCGACCACTGTTGACCCTTAAATGATGTCCATATCCCAATGGGGAGACAGGCACATGTTGAAGTGTCCCAATATTGGAACTGGACTATGTGCATACAATGCTCCTAGTTTTCCTTGGCCTAAGCCACATAACTTTCCTTCCGGTTCCACAAAGACATTCACCACCACAATTCTTTCAACACACGCAGAGTTCTAGAGCAAAACATTACAGGATTGGATAGGAAAGAAGAATATAGGCTAACGGGAGGAGCAAGTGTTGTGGCTGTTAGACGAAGTGAAAGTCAATTGGTTGAATTATTAAAAAAGGATCACATATTATATCACGAAGGACTATCAGAAAGAAAAATGAGCTTTACTGAAATATTGGAAGACTGAATTTTTCAGATCACTGCTACCATATGCTGTAAAAAATTCTACTGAACATGCATCTAAATGCCTTTATTATAACATTCCCTGTTGTGACACCGGTCATGCTCTCCTCTCTTGAAATAGGAGTTTTTGAGAATAGTTAGCGTGGATTTAAGGAATTAATGTGTCAGGTTCTGGGCCTGTAGGGTTGGTCAGGGACATAAGTAGGCAGAATTTTTCCCAAGGCAGATTTCCTGCCATTGGTCTCTTGCATCACCCTCACCCACAACATTTGTGGCCGGTTAGAAAGAACGAGAAGGGTGATGGTGGGACTCTGCTTGAAGTTGGTATGTATGACCTTGATACTGTAATGTAGTGCAACATTTATATAGCGCTTACAACCCTTATGTTGGCAGCTAAAATATTTGCCTACTGTGGTAGCACGCTACACTTCTCTTTGGTAAGTGTTTCCACGTATGCGAAATGACCTCAAGGTACTGTTGTTCTGCTATCATTTTAAATGGTGCAGATAGAGTCGCAAACTTTATGGTTTTCAGTAAGGTTGCAGCTTTGAGCGGCTCTGCAGGACCCTTGATGGTATTTTTTATGATCAAAGTCCACTTAGCTGGTTCCTTCCCTGGCTTGTCCACTATGTGATATTTTGTTTAAAGTTTTTGGTCTTGAACTAGGCTACCCAGAAGGGCCCCATCCAAGAATGCTCTTGCAACGTTACACTGGCTCCCGGTTAGGGAGAGAATTGTGGTTAAATCACTATGCATCAGTCACCGTATCCTGCAGGGAGTGGGCCCTAGCTACCTCCACAACCTACTGATCCCTTACTGACCGTCTAGGGCTCTGAGATCCATGGGTACAGGAAAGATAGAACTGCCAGTAGTCAAAAGAGCACGGATGGGGGGAAGATCATTCAGATGACAGGCGGCAAAACTCTGGAATTACCTTCCACAGTCACTTAGGTCTGAACCATCGGAGGGGATTTTCCGAAAGAAATTAAAAACATGGCTCTTTCCACATATAATGCCTCCATGAGGCATGGTCGTTATCCGGTGCAATCTGTCCAAAACGGGTTATCTTGCAGCAGCGCGGGGATATATGTGTAGTATAACCTGCGCTTTAGAAACTCATTTATTATTATTATTATTATTATTATTAACGGGTAGCGGTTAGAGGGAGAAATGTCAGCGAGATCTGGAGGGACAGTCCTTGTTACCATCATCCCATGGCTGATTGTCACTGTGAGATGTCATGAAGTGGCCATAGTATGTAGATTGTTGGGACCTGCAGTGGGGGACTAAAGTAAAGCCCTCTTTTGGGTAGCAGCATGTGGCAGATCTCTTCAGTTACTCCATGCCTTTTCACTTGGCGATGGATGAGTTATTGCTATAGACTGGAACACTTGTGGGGGATAAACAAGAGCCACAGAAGTTTTGTTTTACAAGAGTGTAAAATGTGTCAAGCAGAACAGGGGAATTATTTTGCAGCCTGAACGAAGTACAGTCGACTGCCCGACACCTGAGTGCTATGGCATTAGCTTGGGACAGGAGGCTTATATATTGTATTGTATTCTCATTCATATAGATGCGTAGAGGATGTGACGCAGCATGCAGAGCTGCCGACTCAGGCACTGGGGATCCGGGATCGAGTCTCGGTGTCACCGCAACATCCTGTGATCCTGGCCAAATCCCTTAATCTCCCCGTGCCCATGGATAGCGCCTGGATAGCCTTACGGGTGATAATCTGCGCTATATAAATCTACAAACTAACTATTCGTATACCACTCACTACCCATGACGTGTTGTTAAAGGGGAAGAAATAGAAATCCAAGAGTTAAATGTTGAACACTGTGGGGCACCAAAAATGTTGAATTACAAAAATCCTGTCACTGACTCACAAAAGATGTGCATGCTAGGATCAGTGGTCATTCCCATTAGGTCTATTTTTGTTGTTGTTTGTTGACTGTATGGAAGAGACTGTGACAACATATGCTGTCTAAGTAATTCAAGACACGCATCATAGATTTCAGGATTCGCAAAAGCTTTTCTTCTTCGATCAAAAAATAGGCGCTGCCTTAAAGTGAAAGACATAATGCGCTATAGGGCTGATCTCTTTTTGAAAGCTGCATTTGCATCCGCCTGGCAATCCCAGATGAAAGCACCACAAAGGCTCAGATAATACCTCAAAGAAAGACATTCTACAGAGGAAAGCGTTCATGCCATACACATCAGTGACAGGGGAGGAGATGCATGTTCTTCAACACCCATTGATTCAGAATTTAGGGGCATATTTACAATGAAGTGGGGGAGCGCGGCTTTAGCCTCCTTGGCTTAACGCCGCACTCCGCCACTTCAGAAACGCAGGGCTTGCCCATATTTACAACAATATGGTGCAGCCCTGCATTTCCCCCTGCGCTGGCGCTGAATTTATCAGCCTTACAAAAGGGGGTGGAGATGGACGGAGCATCTGAATCAATCAAACACTCACACCCAGTCAAAAGATCTGGGTTTAATCCATCACCGTTCTTTAGCCCACTCTGCCACCCCAGTTCAGACATGGCTATATGCAAATCAGTCTAACCCTGTGCCTCATGGGAACAGTCCAGCCCGAACTGCCAAGCCATGTCTTCCCTGGACCGGAAACAAGCTTCCGAGGACCGGTTTCTGGCATTACAGTCGTCTTCAGCCCGGCTTGCTTGAATCCAGTGGCAAAGTGAGCAAGGGACTCACGTGTGAGCATACCCTGCCAACTTATGGCGGCCAAAAGCGGTACAAAAGGGGATGGTGATGGACGGAGCATCTGAATCAATCAAACACTCACACCCAGTCAAAAGATCTGGGTTTTATCCATCACCGTTCTTTAGCCCACTCTGCCACCCCAGTGTGAGTGTTTGATTGATTCACATGCTCCGTCCTTCACCACCGCCTTATGTACCGAATTTATCAGCCTAGCGCCATGCAGGCACCCTTGCACCATAGTGTAAGGGTGTCTGCGTTGAGGGGAAGATTGTTTATGTGCAGGAAGGTGTCCCTTCCTGCACACAAACAATCTTTAAATTGCATTTTGTAACTTTTATGTGTGCTGCTTAATGCAGCACACATAGAAGTTGCAAAACGTAATTTTTTAACAAATTGTTTATGTGCAGGAAGGGACACCTTCCTGCATATACACAATCAAAGGTGTTTTGCTGTTTCGATGTGTGCTGCACAACACAGCACATATGGAAACAGCAAAAACGAGGAGATAGCATTTCTCCTCGTTTTGCCTGTTTAATATCAGGTTTTCCTGGGTCTTAATTTTGGCGCTGCCTCCTATTTACACTACCCTTGGAAATAGGGAGCAGCATCAAAATCAATGGGTGTTGCGGCGAAACATCCATGCACCACCTATTTCCCTCCCCTTTCACGCTAAGTGCAGCGTGAAAGGGTGTCTTATTTACAAGGCAGCATTAAGCCATGTTAAGTGGCTTAATGCTGCCTTGTAAATCAGACGAAGCCCTATTCGCCCCCACAACGTCACTAAAAAAGATGTTGTAGTGGTGAGAGGGGCTTGTAAATAGACCCCTCAGACTAATCCAGATAACTTTATCGTCAATTCAACACTAACCTGAGTATTTTTAAATACATTTCAAGAAAGTGTTATGAAAAGGATTGCTACATGTAAGGCATCTTTTCATAGAATTCTTTAAAAAATAAAACAAAAGCACCAGCAAAGCAACATTCGATGGTAAGGAGCCTCCCTGAGTCTTAACAAAAACTAAAATCTTACAACATTTAATTTGTAAAAACAAGTAAGTGCCAGGACCCAAAGTATTCCTCAGGAGGACATTACAGCTTGCACCTACTACAGGCCCTGCCAAAGCTGCCAAATACCAGTACTAATGCCACCTACTAACCATCACACTCCTACACATGTGACAATTTGATATATACCCTGTGACCTAAAGGTATAAAATGGACTGGGCATGCTGGTATTATGACTTTTAATGGTATATTGGATTTTTCAGCAGTGTGCTCCTGCAATCTTTTAAAAATATACTGACAGTGCCACCATGTGGTGGGCTTTCAGAAACATCAATCTGTGTTAAGTATTAGGTGCCCGCACCCAGCACTGGCACACACAGGCTCAAATTAAGCACTGCGCTGCTGGTGTGATGAGCATGAGAAACTATTCTAAAATTCACTCAAAATCCAGCACGGGAGGGAGACGTTTTTAAAGAAAATGGAAATCGGGGATGAGGACCCATCTCAGGTACACTATGAACACCTCTTACCATGCCTCCTTTCTTATCCAGCGCCACCACTATTTATTAATGTACATAGTTATAGGGTCACATTACAAAATCACTTGCCTCTAGGCAAGCTCTATGAAAGCAAAAGCTAAAAGAGAAAAATCAACTGTATTGAGAAATACTGCCACCCATCACACAGCCATCAATCTTACAATGACTATGGAAGTCTTCATAGCTTTCTAAAGGAGAGAACACTGGCACTTTGTGTCCACTTCCTGCCCCAGAAATGAGTGACCTCTTCCTGGAAGTGATGACATGAGCGACGGTTGGCAGTGCTGACAAAGCACCTCAGTGATTTAACACAACAACGTGGTTGCTGGACTTTTTTCAATATACCACATTTCCTTACCAGCTGTCCCAGGTATGTGAGAGTCTTTCTGCTTCAGTGATGATTGAAATTAGGCCTATGCAGGCATAGCACTGCATTGTGCTAAACATGGCAGGTGCAGTGACCACTCTATGGCACCAATGTAAACTATGGGCTATAAGAAAAACTGAAATGCCTAGCAGGACAAAGTGCAAAGCCAAGTGCCAAGAAGACTTGGAGGTATAGTCTAACAGGGTCAGACTGGGACAGAAAATAGGCCTGGGTACCAAAATGAAATTGTCATCCACTAGTGAATCCAATAGCTAAAAAATGCCCACCATTTGCAAATGGGGCAGTTTTGAACTTGTAAACGCATGCTGTATAGGTGTTTTGCATGGTAAGGTAGTATATATGTATTTTTGCTTGTTGTGCGCAATGTTTATGATAATATTAGAAAAGTCAATAGTAAAACCCGTACCATCAGACCATAAAACAGACCCACAAACTGCAAAAAACGGTCCTCACTGACCTGTCGGACCAGCTATTCTGGCACTGGCAGATTATGGTATAGGCCATCTTGACACTGCAGCATAACCCATTTCTGATTGAAAAGGCAGCAAACTTTTCTTAAATAAATCAATTGCATTTTAAAACCTCTTGTTGAGTTACATTTGGGCGTCACTGACTAAAACTATTGGATGTGCAAAGGTGAATGCTGTCCCTTATTGAAAAGCCTAGTGATGCACCTTAGCCATTCCTTCGTGGGGGGCACACAGCATTTTAGATGATCATTGAAACCTTACATTATAATGATCTGATAAAGAGAAGCTTGAGGTAGCGTCATCTCGTCCACCCACCGAAACACACAGGCACATAGACATAGGTCATAAAGAGGACTATGCTAAACTCCCATTGAAGGACATAGGATCAGATATGTGCCCCATCCATTCGTAAATTGCTATGCCAACAGAGTTCGTATTGGCCAATAAAAACATCCATAGAGCATGACTGATGTTATGTTATGTTTTGTTATTGGGTTTGTATAGCACCTGAATCACCCCCGAAGGGGTATCTCTGCGCTTGTGGACTTACGTAGGAGTGCTGGCACTATGAGCAACGACTAAAACAAGTGCGTTTTCAGTGATATTCTAAACTTAAGATGGTCCGGGCACTGCCTCAGTGTGATAGGGAGTGAATTCCAGTGCGGGGGGGCGAGATACGAAAAAGCTGATGAACGAACAAGTAAATAATAATGCATTTTTTATTAACTTAGCTTTTGTAAAAATATTCGAAATAAAATAAATAAATAAAATACCTTATTGATCACAAGACAGTACATAAGGGTAGACCCAGTCAAAACGATGCCAACTCAAGCAAAAGAAAATAAACTGCAATGAAATTTGGAAAAATTTGAAAATGGCACTACAGGTGATCTCTGGGTTCAGACCCAAAGACAAGAGGGAAATATCCTTATTGAACGGTGGGGGGGAGGCACAGTGGGCGGTCGATGAGGTGCTTGTTACCACAGTGATGATCATCCTTTACCAAGTTGAAACATTTGGCACACTGGACAGACTGAGCGCTGTGATCAGTGCTTCCTTCTTGGCTATGAAATGATGTACTTGTTTTCTGAGGGACCCATCCCCAAAAAACTCAATGAATTCATACCTCATTACCCAAGACTGCAATATAGAGTGCACCATGGAAGCCGATTACCTCCAGCACGGTGTATAGGGTCCCCAATTTACTTCCTCAGTTGATCTTCCAATCAGCTATAGGCCTATGTGGATGACATGCAGACTCTTCTCCAAGCCAAGAACAATCAAGTGACCGGGGACCCTACCTGAGAGGGGCAACCCAGGCCTGGCAGGTGAGTAATAAAGCCAGAATGGCTCCTTAGTAGTGATGTTAGTTATTTCAGCTGAACTATGGCTTTGTGCTCTTCTTCGTGCAGGCAAACTGCATAGTCTAGCTCCCTCAGAAAGTCAACAAACACCTTAGAAATCTCAGTGATTTGACAGAGTGAGGGGACATAGCTACCACCTGACCTACTCCTCTTTGCAGATGCCTATTTTTGTACTTGGGGATATATGGAGTTGGCAACTGTGGTGCTGCCAGTGCAGTGCACTGCCCCCAATTTCTGCCTCTCCCAGTCCGGCCAGCATGTTCCTGAGCACTGCAGTTGTGACCACTGACGGGTCTCAGCAGGCCAGTCAATGCGCTAAGAGAGACCGCGAAGCGCTAGCTGTGCAGTTACGCTGCCGCAGTTATTTATTCAGATGTGAAGGTCGATCAGAAGGTGGTGCTCTATTTCTTGGTGCTCAGTGTACATTCTGGAAGCACTTCTGCTGAAACTGGCTCTTCTTTTCCTGCGGCCTCCGACGTATAAACATGCCCTGCGCAATGTATTAATGGCTATGTTCCCACTTTATAAATTGCTTTCCAGAGGAAAACCCACCGCACTTTTGTTTTTAATTTTTTTACCCACTTCTAAAATTCACCTTTCTCTAATTGGTTTGTTATTCACTGCACTATTAAGCAGTTGTGATTTGTGGTATCAAATGAAAGATTAAATACTTGTTTTATTTCTTGATACATCTTTGCGATGGATGGCAGACATATTTTTTTTCACTACGATGCCCAGCTTAAATGAAAATGCACAGGGTGACCAATCGCAGACGAGGAACATGCAAAGGTGTGACATATGTTTTGCGGCTGCATGACTGCGCTGTCATTAACAATTTCTTCAGCGTGGCGTGAACACGGGATAAAACTATAGATTTTCTAAGGCTTGTGCGTAGAGAATGCGCTTGGGTGGGCCTCGTGACTTCTAATTGCTCTCTTCTCAGGATGAGAACATTCTGGCCACGAGCCCCAAAAAGACAATGCAACTAATATTTTCTGGAATAATTAGTCCAGTTAAAGTTGCATTTTGTGGAGCCACAGTCCACTGTGGGTGATGAATGGGCCCACCAACATGCATCGCTGAGAATCAGGGCCTCATTACTATTCCGGTCGGACGGGCATCTAACCTGCATCGTAGCAGAAACGGGACCGCCCGACAAGAGGTCAGCGGCCCCTCTACCATGATTAGGATGCAACTGCCTTCACGGCAGTCGGAAAGTGGAATTCTCCTATTGCGGCTTGTGCTGCGGCCCGCAGCACAAGCCGCAATAGGAAAAACACACTTTTGAAACATCCATGCACGTGTGGCAGGCACCATGTGGTGCCTGCCACACGATGCATGGATGTTTAGGGGGGGCACCACAGGTGCACCCCAGGGCCATAGTGGGGGACCACGGGGAACAGGGGCCCTTTTAGGGACCTCAAAAGACCCTTTCTGACAGCCTTTTTATGGTAGCAGAAACAACATGAAAAGGCAGTCGGAAAGGTGCATCGTAATCCCCACAGCTCCATTTTGGGCATTACCCCTGCAGGCATCAGTTGGACCGCCTGTAACGTAATACGGCGGTCGGACCGATGCCTCAAATGTCATATGCCCCTTAGTCTTTATGCCTTTTCTGTGTGTCCACGAAAACTTTTTATTTCCAGATCATCATATGTATTGTCTAGGACTTTATTAAGTGTGGATATGTTCTTGCCTTTCAGATTGTGAACATGTTATACTCTACATTAATTCTTATTTGGTTCCATTTCTGTCCTGCAAGGTAAGCCATATCGTGCTCTGGGTAATCTGCAGCTCTCTAACACCCTGTTGGGCTCTCTGGGCTAATATAAAACTGCAATAAATAAATATAACGAATACATGTGCTTGTATTAATAAATAAAAAGAATAAAGAGGCTTCTATTGTGATTTAAATATACCGGGCGTGATGTCTGTCTCACTGTGGGTTTTGGTCTATCGCTGAGCTAGGCTGGCTGTGTTTTTGTGTATGTTGCTCTGTGTGTGTTTATAGCTGACAGAAGTCTGCCTCTTCACTTCTCCTGTTTAATGCACAACGTATGGCTCATCTCTGCGGTAAAAAATGTTAATTTGTTCAGTTCCTCTTTCGTGCTCTTTTTATAAATGAACTCAGAACCCGACTTCAGTTTCAGTTTATTAAACTTGGTTGGGTTGACAAACAACCATAAAAGCATACATGCAATAAATAGAAAATACAACAATAAAACAGAAGCTCTTGGTCGGACTACTGAAAAACCCAACAGGGCACGTAAAATATATTAAAACTGGAAAAGTCCTGTAGATCAAATAACCCACCAATTACAAAGACCAGAAAGCCCACATATATACACCATGGATAAAGCATGAATAAAGCTGATTTGTTTTAAAAAGGCATTGTGCCACGTGAATGGACAGCTGCACAAAGAAATTAGTGGTGAAATGGAGAAACATGTCTCTTCATCCGGCGGGTGTTGAAGGTAATAACAAGCTGGGACACAGTGCCTGAGATTTAGTGATTTCAGAAAAGAACTAGAAACGTTTTAGGGGAGATTTACAAAAAAGTTGTGCAATGCAGCGTAGTCCCCCGCGAGGCTGCGCTGGATTGCGCAACAGCGAGGGAGGAGGAGTGCACCACATCTTCAGAGATATGGCTATCTCCTCCCCTTTCCCTTGCGCCTGTGCTGATTTAAGCTGCTGTGCGCCACGCACACACCTTAGTGCCACAGCGCTAGGGTGTGTGCATAGGTGTTGTACAGGAAGGGTACCGTTCCTGTACAAAATACTGGGGCATATTATCAAGGGGGTTTATCTCCGCTTTTTTGGCTTTAAAAGCCAAGAAAGCGGAGATAAAATGATCTCCCTATTACCTAACTGTCACTAACACCAGTTAGCGACAGCTAGTAGGAGATAGGGACCATCTCGGGCCCCACTTTGCATGTCAGTGAAATTTATCACTAATGACATGGAAAGTGGGCGTGCCAAGATGTTAGCAACTGAAAACAGTCGCTAACATCGCTATCTCCTGTTACCAACTTTTGGAGATATTCGCGCTAAGCGCGAATATCTCCAAAAGCTAACACCTGCCCTGAGCAGTTCTTAGCCATGTTATCCAATGGGAGGTGGATAACATGGCTAAGAGCATTAGCTCGCTAATGCATGAATATCGCTGACTTTTCAGCGATATTCATGCATTGCGGACGATTTTTATCGCATTTGCGATAAACCTTAGTAATACCAAGGTTTATCTGCGATAAAAATCGCCACAGCTCGGCGATAATTTTTTCACGCTAACCAAGCAATAGCGATAATTATCGCTATTGCTTGGTAATATGCCCCATTATGCTAGACACGAGTGAAAGCTTTTCCCACATTGTATGCGTGTTGCACAGTGCAGCACGCATGCAAAGTTGGAAATGGAAGGAGAAATGAAAGCATTTCTCCTTCCTTGCGCCTAGGGCACAGTTTTCTCACGCTAAACTCAATCTACTTTATTTAGTAAATTGGGTTTAGAGTGAGAAACCTTGGGTGGTTGTATGGGAACGCCCATGCTCCATCCTTGGTATGCCCCCATGGCGCAAGGTAATGCGAAGCTTTCAATGCGCTGCTTCGCATTACTTTTACGTTATTTCCAGCGCTAAAAAAGTTTTGCACAGTAAAATTAATTTGGAAAAAAAGATTTTGTGCCGTTTTGCATTACTTTTGTTCCTCGAACACGGCGCAAAATCTTAGTAAACCTCTCCCTTTGTATACAGTTTATAAAAATTACAAATGAATAAAAAGTGGAACATAGATTGTTTGGAGGGCCCATTACAGGGGCATTCACCCTCTTCACGATCATGTTGGTACCCACGAGAAAAGCAGAGTAGGAATTTAGTTGTGTCAGTCCTAAAAATGAAATAACAAGGAGCTCTCCCAATTCCCCCAGTTCTGCTACAGACAACTACTGGCGGGGGCCACAGTGCTAAGAATCAAAAAGGCTTCAACAGTGGGTTTTAGGGATTCAACCTTTAGCCTTTCTTCATGCAGTTCGGCTGAAAGTAGTGAGAACTCCTGTTTTTTACCAGCATCCCACACAGGGTGGTATCTGAGAATACTTGACCAATACGAATCCCACCAATGATCGTTTTACGTTTGCCAGCCATGGGAATGATAAACCATTATCACAGCCTAAATAGTCCATAATAATGTCTCTTGTTAATATAGCTTCCTCTGGCTGCCAGATTGAAAGCCATAGCAATGGGGGTGCAGTGAGTATAAAATCGCTCAGATAAGTAAGGCTCAGCTCTTTGTGACAGATGTAATGAGAAGCCGAAAGGGAGCGCCCACAGTTTTTCTACAAAATCGTTTTTCTTCTCTTTGTAAGGCCAGGCAATCTGCTATGCCCCAAATTCCCACCCAATAAGAAGCTGTTGGGGCGCATTGTGCAGCGTATGTTTGTAACATTGGGGCCAGCGCCCTGCCACGGGAGTGGGGCGGGGATGGGTGTCTTAACAGAGAACCAGTTGCCCTTGCTAAGTTAGCCCTACTTTAAGCGATCTGTGGCGCCCAGGAACCTGCTGAGCTAAAAGTCACACACAGGTAAGAAAATGTATTAGTACTAAGGGGAATATTCACAAGGAAGTGGCTGAGAGAGGCTTTAGCCTTCTTTGCTTAACGCCTCTCTCCGCCACTTCGGAAAAGCACGGTTGCACCATATTCACCAGGATATGGTGCAGCCTCGCGTTTCCCCTGCGATGGCGCTAAATTTCACAACTTTACGCCAACGAGGGCACCCTTGCACCAGAGTGCAAGGGTGTCTGTAAGCAGGGAGGTTTGTTTATGTACAGGAAACAGTCCCTTCCTGCATATAAACAAATCTAAAATGCCAGCTTATAACTTACATGTGTGATGCTTCATGCAGCACACATGTAAGTTACAAAACAGCATTTTTTTAAAAAAAGGTTTGCTTATGTACAGGAAGGTGTCCCTTCATGTACATAAACAAACCATGGCATTTATCATTTTCCATGTGTGTTTCACAAGGCAGCACACATGGAAAATGCAAAAACGAGGAGAAATAAAGCATTTCTCCTCGTATTGCCAACTTAAGACCAGGGTTTTCCTGTTCTTAAGTTTGGCATTAGCTCCTAATTACGCTGCCCTTGTGAGTAGGGGGCAGCGTAAATATCAATGGGTGTTGCGGTGGAACACCCACCACAACATCCACTGCACGCCCCTTTCACGCTAAAGACAGCGTGAAAGGGGGCCTATTCACAAGGCAGCGTTAAGCCACATTAAGTGGCTTAACGCTGCCTTGTGAATAAGACGAGGCTCCAATAGAAGCCCAGGTTTGTTGTCCTGCACATCTAACCTGGGCTTCTATTGGAATTCTATAACGCATATTAGCAAGCCCATTATCGCTATTTTAGCGGCAGTTTCCTGCCGCTAAAACAACGCTAATTTTAACAAGGTTCTTGCTAATATGCCCCAGAGAGTTGAGCAAAGGTAAGAAGGTTTCAATGTTTAGGGACTAGTAGCAACGTCGCCAAACATATGAAATGAGAAAACAGGTAATGTAATTATTTGACACTTATAGGCAAGAAACAAAATAAAAGGCTTAGTAATATGGAAGTAACCACTAAGCAAAAAGGGAGGGGGTAACAAGGCTGCAAGAGGGGAGGGAAAGGAGAATACAAATAGCCGAACTGTAGATGGAGTGCGAAGAAGGGAGAGAATATTTAAGGAGGGCAAAAGAAAGAAAGTATCAACATAAAAATTACAAGGAAATTCAAAGTATGGAATTGGTGATGGGACTTCTAAATAAAAGGCGCAGATCCAGGTCAGTTCTTTGTAAACTTCGTTGTTTTTCAGTAAGAACACATTTAAAGAAAGAAGTCCTTCTTTGCATGTTTGAATGTGTGTTTTGGTATTTCTAAAGCTCGAACCTAGCTGGCCAACAACAGAATGCTGTACTGGGGCATGTTCCTCCTCTGTCATGTGGAAATTGCAGTCCTACGTGCCCTCATGTGCAGAATTACAGCACAAAACCCCAAAATATCTAAATCAAATATTATCCAAAGTAAATAATCAAAATATTCAGGTATCAACGATGTAGATCCTTTCTGTGTCACAAATGCAAGGAACTGGATGCATTACTTTTAAGATTTTTTATTAGGTTGATTGTTGGTATATTTCATTTTTCATTAAACAATTTTGGCTATGTTCAGGCATTCTTCATAAACGCTTTGGAGTCCAGGATGTGCTGCAAAATTTGAGTGTATCCTCTTGCCCTCTTGCACTGATCCTCCCACACCATCTGATGGTACAGAGCAGGGCTCTGGACTCCTCACTTCATTCCAAAGGACCTTTCCCCACAGAGACACTGCACTGAGCTGTTATCCTGAATAGCTTGAGGCGTTACTATTTTTTCGTTATTAATTACAGAAAAGTAACTAGCAGCCTTTCAGGGGCGGCTCCTCCGTAATGGCAGAGGAGTGTCGGCTGTGTCGCTCCTACTGAGTCCGTCATCGGAAAATAAAATTATATTGTAACAATATTATCGTTTTTCTTTCCTCTGATTGACTGATCCAGGGAGTCTTGGGCGGGGCCGGGCAGGGCAGGGAGGAGGGTGTAGTGAGCACTGTAAAGTGCTCATGTTGGTTTGGCCAGCCGTCTTAGGCCGGCCAAACAGACATGTGCATTTAGGTTTCTTCAATCTGGCTGTGTTGCACAGCGGGGTTGGAGAAATGCCACAAGCACTGAGGCACAGTCTGAGCGGCAAACATGGCTACTCAGACTAATCCTGGCGCTGCTCTCATGCTTTAAGAACAGCATCTGGATTGGGTGGGGAGCATGGACAGCTGTGACACCATCAGGAGTGAAGAGGAGCGCAGAGCGTCGGCGGCAGGACAGTTACATTTTATTTATTATAATATCTCCCTTACCCGCCCCCGCCCTGCTCCTCCCCAGTCCTGCTTGGTGGCTAATTGCATATTGAGGCAGTTTTTGTCCGCCTCCTTGATAGTGCAGGCTGATGTTTGGACAGCTCAGTTGGCGTATAAGACCACCCTTAAAGCTAGCAAGGAGGTCCTGTGCAAGAGGGACTAGGAGATATTAGAATTAACTGCTGAGGGGAGTAAAATCATCTTCTGGGACACAGTTGGAGAGAATAAGGTCAAGGAATGCCCTCATAAGCTCATTGCTGCAGCGCCAAATCTTAGGGTCGTATTGGGTTTCACATTTCTCGTCCGTCTACTACATAAGAGAGAATGTCGAGCTAACTAATTATTTACACTCAAAGTTAACTAACTCCCCGCCCTTTACGTTATCTTTGCCTGAGGTGGAGTTAGCCATAGGCTAGAGCACAGGTGGGAAAGCGCCCCGGCCAGACTGCATCCCAATCGATCTTGTAAAATGCAACACACATCTATGGGCCGTTTGATTGCCAACATTTTTTATTGCTTTTTGAATACCCGCATCCCATGCTCCTGGCACCTTTTGAACATCATACCTATTTTTAAAGGGACCGTATGACTCAAAAATGTTATAGGCCTATGTCACTCATTGACAGTGCTATCAAAATAATAGAGCGATTTATAATCGCCTTGCCAAGTGGGTCGAAGATCACAATATTCTTTCCCCTTTTCAGTATGGGTTTCACCCAGGGCTGGGTACAGTTGAGCAGTGACGAAATTTGAGCTTAATTGTTATCAATTATATTTTTGGACCATGCTGCCCTCTGTGCCTAGCTTGTATGGCCTCTCTATGGTATTCGATTAAGTAAACAGGTCCAAGCTATGGCTAATGTTGGTGGATCTAGGAGTAGCGGTATCTCTGGTTAGTTTTCTGCATAGTTTTCATGCCGATCTGGCAGCTTAAGTGTGCGTTAGCCGAAATGGAGAAATGTTTTCTGAAGTTCGCTTAAAGCGCTGCATGCGTCACTGGTGTATTTTGCCGCCTTTACTTTTTATTTTATACATAAATGGCCTTTGTCCTTATTTGACCTCAAGCCTTGTTGATACCCTCAGAATTGCAAAAGCTCAGGTACCCACGTTGCACTACATGGATGATGCGGTCCTACTGGCTTGAACTCCCAATGCCTTACAAGTGCTCGTGAACTGCTTTATTCTTTTTATGAGCAATCTTGATTTAGTAGCCAACTATGGTAAATCACAGATCATGGCCTGTGGGCCCAGCAAAAAAACAAACCTTACACAGATTTGTAATTCAGGGCCAACCTTTGGATTGTGTCAAAGAGTTTAGCTACTTGGGAGTTGTCTTTAACTCCTTTAAATGTCATACATTCACCCCAGTACTGAGATCTGGGCCCAAATCCATCGTTTTTTTGCTCACCATAGCATTCCAGTTTGGACCCAGCCATATGCAAGTCAGTTTTGACCCTGTGCCCAATGGAAACAGTCCAGCCCGAACTGCCAGGTCAGGTCCTCCCTGGACGGGAAACAAGCATCCTAGGACTGGTTTAGGGCTTTCAGCCCTCATCATCCAGGATAGCTTGAATCCAGCGGCATGGAGAGCACAGGAGTGTCTGAAAAGTTTCAGCGCTCCATCCATCATCTCCTTGTGTTTGCTTTGTTCGCACTTAGTTGGCAGGGTATGCCAAGACGCGGGTACTTTGCTCACTTTGCCAATGGATTTAAGCTAGCCTGGCTGAAGAAGAGTGGTACCCAGTAACTGGTCCCAGGATGCTTGTTTCCGCTCCAGGGAAGACATGGCTTGACAGTTCGGGCTGGACCGTTCGCATGAGGCACAGGGTAAAGACTGATTTGCATATAACTGTGTCTGAACTGGGGTGGCGAAGTGAGCTAAGGAATGATGATGGATTCAACACAGATCTATGACTGGGGGGTGAGTGTCTGAAAAGTTTCAGCGCTCCATCCATCATTTCCTTGTGTTTGCTTTGTTTGCCCTTAGTTGGCAGGGTATGCCTAGACGTGGGTCCCTTGCTCACTTTGCCACTGGGTCCCAGCTAGCCTGGTTGATGAAGGGTGTTACCCAGAAATCGGTCCCAGGATGCATGTTTTCGGTCCAGAGAAGACATGGCTTGGCAGTTCAGGCTGGACTGTTCCCATGAGGCACAGGGTCAAGACTGATTTGCATATAATTGTGTCTGAACAGAGGTGGCAAAGTGAGCTAAAGAATGATGATGGATTCAACCCAGATCTGTGATTGGGGGTGATTGTCTGAAAAGTTTCAGCGCTCCTTCTATCATCTCCTTGTGTTTGCTTTGTTCGCCCTTAGTTGGCAGGGTATGCCCAGACGTAGGTGCTTGCTCACTTTGCCACTGGATTCAAGCTAGCCTTGCTGATGAAGGGTGTTCCCCAGAAACCGTTGCCAGGATGCTTGTTTCCGGTCCAGGGAAGACATGGTTTGGCAGTTCCTGCCTGGGCTGTTCATATGAGGCACAGGGTCAATACTGATTTGCATATAGCTGTGTCTGAACAGGGGTGGCAAAGTGAGCTAAAGAATGATGATGGATTCAACCCAGATCTGAGACTGGGGGGGAGTGTCTGAAAAGTTTCAGTGCTCCGTCCATCATCTCCTTGTGTTTGCTAAAAAACTAAAAGACAATGAAATTCACCAGTTACAATTTACTGAGATAAATATAACTTGAGCCCTCAACATTCATTGCTTATGACTTCACTCGTGACACGTTAAATGACATCATTGACGAGGTCACTGATAGCATCTCAAAAGGCTTCTGCCACAACATTTTTCTTCTGTAGGCAACTAAACTATAGCCAATCAGATTGCTGGGACCCATGGGACCAGTATTGGTCCTGCAGGACCATAATGACCATCAGTAAAAAAGAAAAGGTCTCTCAACCAAACACTATATTCAATGACTCTATTTTTTAATCTACAATTCCAACAGCTAAAACAATCCTATTTTTTAAAACTGTTTTGTGAAGATGTGTTAAACAGTGCCAAAATTATTAAAACATAAAACACTCTTCCAATTAAAACTCAACCCTAACTATAACTACACAGTGGCGACCTTCACTGATTAAAAAACAAATATATATATATATACACACACACACTCAGACACACACGCACACCCACGGGCACACACACACACACACACACACACACACACACATATATATCCTCAATATATTTACATATGATTCAGGATAATAATACTATATTTACCTATATTCACGATATTATAGAAGTAAATCATTTGGATTCTGGGAATCGGACTGTTTCTGACCACAAAAATATATACATCTAGCCCAATGTACAAAGATCATCAATAGGATACAAAAAGCTCAGATAGGTGCTGGATTTATAGAATTAGAATTCCTGTGCTTCAAATAGGAAGGTTTTTTCATGCAGGCATGCTCAATATCCAGTAAAAGATAAGTCATTCCAAACTAATCACAGGTATTAAAGAGAAACCCCATCCATGTGAAATTAATTAAAATCTTCCACATTGCAGTGTTATTAAATGTGGGCTATGTGTTTCGTCAATATGTAAATGATACTTGAATTCACACCATCTTGTTTAGTAATTGAAAATATCATTATTTTTGTAGAAAGCTGCGGGACACATGCGGAGCTGTAATGTGAAAAGAGGATTCAGAAATATGGATTTATAACCTCTCAGCAGAAAGCTAATAATGCGCCCACAATCTGCGCAGTGGGTGTAGCGCAATTCAATACTGAGCTAAAAAATCAAGTTATAAATAGTTGCGCTTCCTGTCCAAACAGTGACCTACATAGCATCTCTTTCTGTTAAAAAACCCTAGTCTCTGCAAAAATTCTAACGTCCCATACATATTCTGGCACAAATGCGATTGCAGTCTGGAATATCGAAGCAGGAATATCGAGTGGACACAATATCGTGAGCAAAATATTGAAACCCAAAATATCGAGGAGGCACATAGGGAGGTATAGATTTACTATTCTTAACTCCATATCGACGTAGCTTGAAGATATATACATCGTCAAGTTACATACAGATGGACTTCGTTATATAAAATCTATACATACTTACCTGTCGATATTTTGGGTTTCGATAATCTGGTCATGACATTGTGACCACACAATATCCCTGCTTCGATATTCAGGATCTACATCACAAATACTTATATTCATTCACACTTACCACTTCCTATTAGTTTTGTCAAAATCTTTGTAAATGTCTTTCATATACTGCGCAAACTTTTCAGCTTTCAGTTTATCTTTTCATGCAGTTTAACGTAACATGCATCCGTATGCCGGGTAGTTCTAACATTCATTCATAGTCCGGTCAACCTATTCAACTTCTCAATTTTACACCTTACAAAGTGTTTACTTTTATTCTTGTAGTCCACCCACATCATTTATTTTCTCATTGACGTCTTTAACGCATTCAACTTCTCATTAAATACACAATACAAAGTATTCATGTCATTCTCGTAGTCCACCCAGATCCTTCAGGTTCTTATTCAGACCGCTTAACATCTTATTCATGCTACACCCATACCTTTCATATTTGCACTCATACTCCACCTAACCATACTATTGAACTTTGTATTTGTACCCAATTGAAATTATTCAGTTTTCAATCATCATTCCACCCACAGTATTCAACTTATGAGTTAAAATCCATTTAACAATTCAACTCTGTGTTCCACTTAACATTTAAATTCTATATTAATACCACTTCAAAACCTTTCAACTTTGCAGTTACAAGCTCCCAAAATCTCTAGCTAACCATTTATATCCCTCACAAGCTAATTAACTTTCCAGATGAACTATGAATCTTCCCACTCACACCCCACACAAACAGTTCAAATTCGTACACAGTTCAAACTCTTCAAATTATCATTGATAACCCACAAACAAGATTCCAATTCCTATTTATAACCCACCCAAACAAATCATCTTCCCATTCACACCTATTCAATTTCCACTTCATACTCCCGCACAAGTTATCCAAATCCTTTAAACCCCTCCTCTATTTTGCAGCTTCCCATTCTTACCCCACTAAAACTATTCAATTTTTCATACATACAGAATGCAAACTATTCCACCTCCATTGTATACCACCACACACAATTTTAACTTCCCACTCTCACCTCCCACAAAATATTGCAATTGTCATTCACAACCCTTCCAATCTTTCCAACTTTCCATTCATACTCTACCAAACTTTCCAACTTTGTATTCATACAACATCCAAGCCATTTATTATGTGCTAAAACTCCATTAAATATTCACAAGTTTTTCAGAATTTATAATAGAAAGTAATGCTTGGATGGCAGCAATAAGCTGCAGGACAATATACGGAAGGATGATAGATTAACTTTATTCTGGGGGTCTTTGAATCTGATGATCATAGTTTAGAGCAGTGGTTCTTAATCTGCGGGGTATGTGATTTAGGGAGTCGACTGTTTAGAACATTAAACAATTTCAGAAAATTAATAAATTATGTATACGTAAAAAACCATGTGTGAAATTGAAAATTATAATACAGTGTAAATGTGAAAATTTTTCAAATTGGAGCGAAAAATGAAGTTGATATCCTTACCATGCTTGATGGGAGCAATACAAGCAGGCACACATGTGACTAGTGGCCTCAAACTAAGCACTGGAAGGCATGGGAGCAATACAAGCAGGCACACATGTGACTTGTGGCCTCAAACTAAGCACTGGAAGGCACTGAAAAAAGAGAGAGTGCACCAGGAACAAATAGGACAAAGTGATATTGACTTATGTTTTAAAAATATTGGAACGCTCCAACTTAGTAAAAGTCTGTCCCTTGCATATAGTTTCATTTGTGAATTGAATAAAATGTTTCATAATTTGTAAATTTATTTGATATAGTTTTATTTGTGCATTTTTGTGTCTTGTTTTGAGGTTTAAATTGTAGTAATTGCTTAGGTCGGGGTCCCAGGCATTCAGTACTGACCCAGTGGGGATTCGCAGAAGGCAAAAGGGTTAATAATCACTGTTCTTGTGTATTTTGTATTATAAAGAGTTTTTCATAGTTTTCTCTATGATCAAAATGGAACATTGTGTAATTTGCCACTTATAATACCGTATTGCCAGTGACTAGCGACGTCAGAATAGTACTGCTCAACCGTGACCACCCAGATCTCAACATCTTTCCACTACCTTATCTGAGAGCAATGGAGGTGTTCAGTACACTATATTCTGAGAGCGCCGCTGGCGTAGAGAGTGTGCTTGTTTCTCTGCCGGTTGACAACACACACACAAAGAGCAACCAACCAAGTGCCCGCCATGTTCTCGGCGAGCGGCTTTTTGCATGAATGCTCCGCGAGCTCACGATAAGGTATGGTTGTTCACAGAAAACATGAAAAATAACCTTTAATGATTTTCCTGTGCAGAGGGTATAAAAATAAAACATAAAAATAAAATACAAGCATTTTTTATTGGTGGGTTGGACTGCACAGCAATAGGAACACAAATATGCAAAGATGTCATAAGAAGGAAACATAAAAAAAATTTCAGCACAAAACTGTAAACCATTGAGAGTATAATATTTAGTATTTGGGGAAGCAGAAAGATAACACTCAAATTAATGGACTGAGGAAGGAACCAACCTACCAGGGTGATGCAGGGGAGCAAGTATTAGCAGAAATATTGTAACCCAGCATTATATAATGAAAATATATCTGACTTACTTGACATTAAAAAGGTACTCGGATGGCAGTCAAGCACCTTATGTGGTCGCGCATCTCATCGAGGTACTGGGTCGTAGGGATTATTTCTAACAGGGGAGAGATGTTTCCCCATAATAATAAAATAATCACCAAGGTTGAGGCAAACGCCTTTAGCAAATCATCATTAAGTCTGAAGATAGGTGAGTGTGATGAAATATTCTTGATTTCAAGATTTGCAGACAAATACAGTATTAAAAACAAAGCCCAAAACGGAAACGGGCAAAACAGTGGGGAGAAAGCAATAATAAGCCTGCAAATCTTTTTCGCTGGTATTCCATGAGTAGGCAGGACACCAGCAGACTGCATGAGAGTGTTGGACCTTTTCTGCTACCAAATTCCAGCATTTAATTCAAACTCAGTCAACAAAAAGAGACTGTAAATTTAAAAACCCTTTATTTAATCGCAAATAAATGGTTTTTGTATGTACTCAAGTCCAAACCTCTAAATATAAAATTTAAAACAGTTGCTTTTTTTAAATTCTAGCAAACATAAAGCTATTGTCTATGTTATTTAGGGGCATATCATCAATGCGCCGCAATAAAATTATCGCCGCTTTAGCGTCCGTTTTCGAGCGAAAAGTGGCGATAATTTTATTCCATTATTAGCAAGTTCACGCTATCGCGTGAATCCTTGCCTTAGCGCCCTTTCCCTCAATGCCCAGCTTTGTATCTCTAATGAGATGCAAAGTGGGCGTTCCACCCAAAAATAACGTGAGAAATGTCGCTAACCGACATTTTTCGTATCAACAAACCTCCCTCCCGCTAACTTGCATGGCGATAAGAAAAGTAGCGCTAACCGTGCTTATCGCTACTTTTCTTACGCCTGCTTTCAATCTGACTTAGCCATTATATCTAATGGAAGGTGGCTATAATGGCTAAGTCTGCCCTGCCCTATCAACAACGTATCACCAATCGTTGTGCGATTATCACCGAATTTCCAGCCTTAATCGCATCTTTGGTAGCTAGCTCTGGAATTTTTATCGCTTTGGAGATAAGTGTCACTGATAGCGCGCTATCTCCGTGATAAAATCCAGCGATAGCCGGCGATAATTATCCTAGCGCTAGGCATGCTTAGCGATAATTATGGCCGGTTGTTGCTGATATGCCCCTTAGTTTTCCTCACGTTGATGGATGAGTGTTCAATTTAGAGCTGCCTTCTTGTCACTGCAGTGCCCATCCACTCACCGTCATCACTTTAGTCCCCTCTGAAATTATGATATGGTCTTGTTCCTCATGAACTATTTACATATCTTTGCAAGCATAGTGTAAGTCCAAACACTTGCCACATATCTCCTGGTAGTATCTAATGGGTAATGCCGGCCTCCCACAAAATTCATGTCCGTACTATATTAACAGACCAGATACAATATTAACATTGTCCACATATTTCATGTTTTTTAACCATCATTATACTCGCTTGGCTAAATGCTTTCCTTCTGTCCCAATTTTCCATCATAATCTATAAACAACTAACTAGCGCCGGATTGTGTGTGCCTTATTTTGGCTCAAATTTTATTGTTCTTAGAACCACTTACTGTCCAACCAGGGCTACCAAACTCGACCCTAACTGTTAATTCTCTTTCATTTCAAGTAAACATCCAGTCCATGTTTTCTCTCCTGCACTAAACTACTACATTTAGTATCAAAGTATTTGTTTCTTTAATTCTGTTTGAGTTTCTTCCAAAGGGTCTAATATCTGGTCAATATCTTCAAACTCATTACTAGACTCACCCAGCCGCTGCCTAGATGGTGATAAACCATTGTAACCTCTACTCCAGGATGCTGAACCCAGACAGAAACTCACTTTTTCAGTCAATTTAGACCTCTGCACTTACTGAACATGGGAGTAACATGGATACTCTCAACTAGTAGGCTAGATTTCCAACTTGAATGAAAAGATGTACTTACACCTAGTTACATCAATTCATTTTAACATATATTATAAATGTCCCTTAAATTCTCAATTGTTCACTTTCATTCTCTACTTTACTTTTTACATTTTCTTCACACTTTATTTCTAGCTAGTATCCATCTAAGATTGAATTGCATAGGGATAGACCTGTTGCAGCCATAGTGATGGAGGTTGACGTGGGTCTGAGTAACTATTCTGGGGTGATTAAACTTCTCTACACTTAGACCAACCAAATGAATTACCCAGTCGGTGAAAACAACAGAAAATACTCTTTTATCTAAGCACAGAAGCACTACCCAAACATTGAATCTGTTCCCACCAAAGTTACAATTCTGCAAACTACAAACAATTCTTTACCATACCTTTTAAACTATCCACACTATCCTAAAAAGTTGGAAACTGCCAGATAATTAAGGAATGTGGGAAATGCACCATTTAAAACTTTGTTTACAGTGAGTGAAAGTGTATATTCAGAGCCGCTGGAACAGTGCTTAATTTGTGAAAGAATAAGTGCCAGGGCCTGAGTCAGGAGGACACTGCTGCTTGCATCATCCATTACCCTAGCCAGCTCTACCAGTGACAGTACCAACACAACTACTAACCATCACACTCTTACAAGTGTGACAATTCATATTATTCAAGGCCCCCAAAGCTAGAAGATTGGCTTGGGTGGCAGGTATCAATAATTGCTCATGAATATTAAATTAATAAAGCTGTTGTTTTGCTCATACCTAAATTAGGCAGACAGTGTCACCATGTGGCAGACTGTCACAAGTGGCAGTGCTGACAATTAAATGCTGGTGCCGAGCACCGGAAACCACAGGCTCAAATTAGGGGCTGTGTTTGGAATTATGTGATTCATGGTCACAGCATTTTGAACAAAGTTATGGATTTTCCTCATTTGGCACATAGATGCTGTGTAATCTCCAGATTTTAACCCAAATTGTTTCTAGCTCGACTATTATAATAAAAATGATACAACGCAGCTCTTGAGAGATGTTCTCCTGTCCCCTACTGCTATTGCTCGCTGTTAGCAAGCACTATGAAGGTGGCCAAAAATGCAGGCCCGGACTGGCCATAGCGGGCACCGGGCAATCCCCCGGTTCGCTTCACGGGTGAGGGCCGGTTCTGTGCCCCTGGGGGCCGATTTTGTTACATAGCTGCAAAATCGGCCCTGTACCAAAATCAGCCGAAAAACGGCCCCGGCAAAGAGTTCGGCGGCACCTCCTCCCAGTCTGGCCCTGAAAAAAGGTGATATTTGCTCGAATGAATGGCCAAGGGAAGTAGCATAATTTAATGTAAATTCAACAGAAAAAGCTACATGATTTAATGTCATTGTTTTTATAATCTGTACTTTTATGGCCACATTTGTCGAATAAAGCTTTTGTGTCTGACCGACTGAATATCATTTAAACATGTTGTTAAATTATTCTTTCTTTGCTACAAATATGCAGTCATGCAAAGTCATGCTTAGATTACTGATATCAAAGTGGCAATTATTCTAAGAGGGCTCTCAGATCTTAGTGTAAATTGGCTTCTTTCACTTCTTTCTTTCATACCTTCTTTCATTCCATCAGTCCTTCATTATTTCAGCAATTTAACAAGCTGGCTTTGGAACAAACTATAAATAAGCTTGTGCAGCTCTTCCTTAAAGACCTCAGTGGTGGCATCCCTAGGGAAGCAAGGAGGATGAGTCAGCAAGGGAGTAACTGGCTAGCTAAATGGATATCCTGACGTCCAAATGAATGGGTGCAGGCATTAATGACTAAAGGAGCACATTGGTTTATATAATTGGTTGTACAATTAATTGAATATATGAAAATCGTCCTAATTACTTAAAGTTTTCAATTTCTAAATGGTTTCCTAAAGGATAGAAAACTGGGAAAAATGTGCTATGATTTCTCCAAAAACACCCGCGATCTGTAACAGAATGGTATAGTCCAGCCAAGTTTGATATAAGACAGGAAAGTGCTGATTTATCTAATCAGCCTTTTTCTTTTGCAGTTTTATATAGCGCAAACTCGACCCAAGGGCTTTGGAGTGCTTTACATGAGCACAAGTTACATTACACAAGGACACATTCATCTTTTTTTTTTTGATAATCAATTTTATTGGTTTTAAAGAACAAATCACAAAAAACATTGGCAGCGAAATCAAGCACATTATTTGGATAAAATAAATTTGCAAGAGAGACGACAGAGACTTGTAAGTCGTTCTCTGGGATGAATAAAAACACTTGCATATGGTTATTCCTGCACAAGACACACACGCGCCCCTTAGGGCAGTAGATTGAACCATTTGCCCCATATCTTGCCAAAAAGCTCGGGGCAACCCCGGGCCTCAAAGGGACACATTCATCTTTTAAAGGCACAAAAAGATTACGTGATTTGCGTAGAATCACAGGGTGCTGAGCATACGTCAGACTCAAATCTGCCTGCCCAGTTCCAAAGTTGGCAGCTCAGTCTGTGATTACAAGCCCTCTCCAAGGGGCCTGCACCATTCCAGTACTGGACCCTAAAATAACCCCCATCACTGCATCAAAAGATTAACCCCACACACCACCAGGAATTACAGTACTGTAATTCACACAGGCAGGCATGACAATGCGACCAAAACCTAACCACAGCAATGTCTGCAATTCTCCTATTGATCCAACACAACCCTTCCAGTGTACCTAAGTCCTGACCTACAGCACTCAGCATTTCTAATACTGGGTCTCAGAAAAATCTCAGTCATTGCACCCAGAAAGTACCCATGTGATGTTGCAGTGCTGCGGCTACACCCGGGTGACCTTCAGCATCCCTTTTCATTCTACTACTGTGCCCACACAGTCCAGTAAGTGCACTTCCATGATCACTTATGACATCCCCAAAGCTGGATTGGGAAACCGAAAGCCGTGTGGGCAACCATGTTCAAACCAGCCCGCCATTCGTCTCCTCACACAATCTCTCTCTTTCCATCCATCCATTTTCTCTCTCCGCTTCTCTCCTCCATCTCTTCCCTTTATCTTTACTTTCCCCTACCCTCACTCCCTTTTATAAAGCAACCAGGACTGTTGCAGTTATCATCTGGGAGCTGCGGAATGCAACAGAGGCATTAGGGGTGGCCCTGGACTTTCCAAACCGGCTCACAGCAGCAGAGCACTTGCCTATATCTCTCTCTTTTTCTCCTTCTCTCTCTCCATACCTGTCCTCAATCCCTCTCTCTCCTACTTGTTTCTCTTAACCCTAGCACAGCAGTGCACACTAGTCAATCTCCGCCTCTTTTCAGCTTTGTATTAGCAGTGGTGCAGCACTGGCGCCATTGGGCCTCACACATTCAAGAACAATGGTCACCATGTCTGCTCTTCAGGTAGTGCAGCAACAATCAGGGTTTAGTGGCCCCACATGCCTCTGGGTCCTAGTGCCAATGCACCTGCTGCACCATTGGAGGCCACTCCCTTGTCCGTTGGCCGCGCGTGAATCTTCCCCACCTGGGTTATGAATATCAAAGCAGAAATATAGTGTTCACAATATTGTGAGCAGAATATCAAACTCGAAATATCGACAGGTACGTATGTATAGATTTTCTATACCTAACTCTATATATATGTAACTTGATGATATATATATATTGCTTCAAAGTAACTAGATGTGGAGTTAAGAACAGTAAATATATGCCTTTCTCTGTGCACTTACCTCCTCAATATTTTGAGTTTCAATCTTTTGGTCAAGATATTGTGCCCACTCAATTTTCCTGCTTCGATATTCTAGACAACAGACCTCTTTCTCTCCCACTCTATCTTTTCTTCTTCCCTTGCCTCGCCTCTGATCTGTGTCTCTGAACCATATTAAATCAGCACACAACGAATTCCTTACTTCCTCTCTCTCTTGGACTATCGTCCCATGAGCCACACATTATAAGAGAATGCCCACCTATACCTGTCTCTCTCGTTTCCACTTTCCCTCTCTGTCTCTGTACCCAACTGTCTCTTAGCAGCACACACTTGTCATGCATAATAAGGGAATGTCTCCTTATCACATACACGCCCCTCTCATTTTCCGCCTTCTTGAGTCATTTAGCACTGGAGACAGGACAAGCCCAAGACAGATAGCCCTGTCCTTTCTGTCCACGAGGATTATGGATAGTTTGCTCATCCAAGATTCACAAAGCTGGGTGTTAGTACCGTTCAGGGTCCCTGTTCCAACCATTCCTCACAACTCAAGTCATCTGGAATCACATGGGGCCATCACTCGCTGTCCCCGTGAATCACGAGCCCCGCTACAAGAAGCCGGCGACTCCCGCCGCTTCAAGGCCTGGTTGCGGCCACTGAAATATGGATGAACCTCTCAGCTAGCAAATTATCCTTTGTGCAATCGGTCAATTTTTCTGCAGCATTCCTCCTTGCTGCAACAATGAGGGTCTAGTATCAGCCAATTGTGGGAAAAATATTGTAGCAAAAATATTGACTTCCCAAATGTTGTGACAGTAACTAGGAGTATTATGCCTGCCACCACAAGAACTGGGTTGGTGATTTTACTGTGTGCTTCAAAAAATTACATTTTTGTATGTATGTGTATTAAATAATTATTCATTATTGGTATGTGTTTCATTAAATGGCAGATGCAGGTGAGTTTATTACTTTGGTTGGTGATCACATTTATAAGAGTAATACATTTATATTTGCATCAATATACTTATATTGGTGATATTTGGTAGTCGATACTCTAGCTACAATATACTGGTAGCACAGTATTTATGTCCATACTATTCTGACAAACAAAAATGAGACAGTCTATGGGTTCAAGTAGCAAATCTGCGACCAGATTTTCCAGTGTAATTGAGTTTGGTCAACCTTTGTTAAGAAATCAGTCACACAAATACAGCTAAATATGAACCAGCCCTTAAGCCAGGTTTGAATGGCTGTTATGTTCTATATCTGTCAGAATAAAATGGAATAAATCACCGACAATTAGGATTTAATGCTCATAAGTGCAGACTGATGCATCTGGTATGGAACACAAGGGAACATGCACAGCTGGAAGCCATTTGTTGACAACTACCTAGGAGACAGGGATTTGGATGTGATATCTTTAAGGTGGACTGAATGAGGTGATTGAACAGTAAAATCAATCAACAACAAAGGCACAATGGTGTAGCAGGCCGATCAATGCAATTGGTGCCTCCCATAAGCCCTGGAGTACTTGTCTTCGAGCAGACATTGATCTAGGAGAAGCAAATGACCAAAACCTTGTTTGTGCGTGTGACAAATGTCAAGCATGACCATATACTCAAGCGCTCAGAGAGAAGAAGCATGTGGTTGCCAGGATACAAACATATGGAAAGGTCTACCATGACGGGTATGGGTGGAGCTGGTGAGCCGGGCTGTGTAAGGAGGAGAAGAGGTGCTAAGACCAGACTCTGGAGCTAAGCGGGAGAAGACTATCAACCAATTTAACCTCCCAGAAGTGGTTAAAGGAGTATTTGTGTGCTAAAAAAGTGATGGACCAGTAGAGGTGGATAAAAAGGGAACAGGATCCAGTCATAGGGTCACTCATAGAGGAGAGGTTTATGGGATGTTGGACCGTACACCTGTTTTGGTATTAGAAGGGATGGGGGGATAGCCTACTCAGGCTCTATGGGTTATTACTGTGTATATGTAGTCCTTATTTTTTTACAATACTTGAACCAATGGGCTGAGGAGATCGTACTGTGGTCGACTGCACATTTCTTAAAGCTTTTGTTCATGAGACGGACCTTTTTAGACTTTAACATTCTTGTGTTGTTTTAATGGACATGACTCAAGCACTTATATAAGCAGGCCTGGTGCTATAATGTCGCCACAATAGGCAGCTTACTTCGCCTACATTTTTTTTAATACTGGCTTTACAGCTAGGAGGATACTTAGTCCCTGAATCATAAAGAGATCTGCTTTATAGTTAGGGCTCCCGGTTTTATGGTATTTATTTTTTTATATTTCCGGCTGTATTTATCCATATTTATTTTTTGGCAATCTTATTGGTATGATTCCATATTTATTTTGTGTTTCAAGAATAAATGTAGCTGTAAAATTGTATATTTCTGTGTTTATATAACTTTTCGACATGCACTCAAACATGGATGCCTGTCACATTTTAGCAAACTAAGGAACTACATATAACAAAAGACTACACTCACTGGTACATATTAGTGTCATTCTACAAATATATATTAACACATGCCTGTATTTAAGGAACTCTCGTCCTGTATTTTAAACCTTGATGTTGTCTGCGTGCTCAGTTGTTGCCTAGAATTCATGAAGACAGCATGGAGAGTTTTTCACAAGAAGCATCATTTTCAGTATTTTTCCACATTTACCACATTGTTTTCTGTCTGTATTTATCTGTAAAAATCAGTAAAACCGGAAAACCCAAAGCCTTATTTATAGTTTACTGCCAAGAACATGTTCACTTTCATAAAGAAAACACATTGGTAAATATAAATCTGAGTTAAACACCAGGCTTTGCCATTCCATACATTTCAATCAATGAAAAAAATCAACATGCTATACAAGAACCAATGTTTTTACAACATGTTATCAAAATTGAACAGCAAAATGGTCATATGAAGCGGAACATGATAGAGCTGGGAGTAAAATCCATTTGTGTTTTTAAAATCCTTAGCCCCATGCCAGGTATTCAAGATTACCACTCACTATGTAAATGGCATCAAACTAGACTCATTGTGAGCAAAATAATTTTATGTCAATATCCCGAAAATCTTGCAGGTTCAACCCTCCTTGACTGACGACAGACAACCTGAGCCAGCGTGTGAACAACTCATCTTCATGCAGGGCTTTCCGGGCGATGCACCAAGTAGGGATCTCTCAAGGGGGCATGGCCTAGATGATTAGGGGCGTAGCCTAAACACACTAACTACATTTTTTAATCCCTGTATTGTGCCGCCTCACTTGTATTTTTGTGCAAGATTAAGTAAAACGTGTGAAATATAAACAGAAACTAAAAATCTCTAACATGGATTACCTGAACCAGAGGTCTCCAACCTTTGCTGTAGTGAGAGCTACTTCTGATCAGTGAAGATCACAGTGAGGTACTGAAGGCTAAGCAACTTGTGCATTGTTACCAGACGCCTCTACACCCAGCTTACTTGACCTTAAGACTAATGTCATAGAGCCAGATGCTGTGATTTTAACAAAATACTTTGTCTAGCGGCACTATGATAGGGCTGCCATGTGTGTCCATGAGAGCGCAGTCTTTTGGAATGTATGAATATGTGTGTGTATGAATGGAATATTTGTATACAGGTGACTGAGAGACTTTGTTGTATGTACTGGTGGCACAGGACATACCTTTCACCACATGCACCATACATTCATAACACAAATGGGAGAAATTTCAAGTGCAGAAAAATGTTCGGCAAAATGTTCAGAATAATAATAAATAATGGCAGTATTATTCACTAATAAATATGGCACTGTATTGAGAAAATTAAACTGAAGAGTTAACTTTGTTTATATGGATTTCATAAAACATCATTTACATTTTCTCCCATTTCTAAGTGTCAAATTTACAAACACCAAGCATCTTGCTTCCTGTGGCCTGTAGACGTGGTGCCATATTTATAACAGAAAAATACATTTGTTTAAAAATGGGAGGAATTTTACGTGAATACACATGCTTCATAAAACATTAAGATGTATTTGGCTTCATAGAAAGTAGAGATAAACATTAATACTAAATGCTTCTTAGAAAAAGATTTCTTTACTTTACATTTTTCCCATTTGAAAAGAATGACTATTGTTCAGTTATCAATATGGCACAGTGTCTACCGGCCACTGGGAGCAAAAGGCCTGCTGTTTGTAAATGTGATACTTTGAAATGGGAGAAAAATAATATAAGGAATTAATCATTCAGATATCTTTTCATTTTCATTTTTCACATTTAAAAGCATTCAGAAACATCATTTAATTTCTTAAGCTTCAATATTGAGCTGACAAGGACTTTTATTTAAGAGTTAAATACTTCAGTGCTTCAGTTCTTCACCTCTGTGACCCTGTCTGGCCTATAAATCTGACTGAGCCCTGCTCATTATCAGGCTCTGCTGTCTGCAGCCTGATGACAAGAATG
The DNA here is from genome assembly GCF_964263255.1 of Lissotriton vulgaris. NCBI lineage: Eukaryota > Metazoa > Chordata > Amphibia > Caudata > Salamandridae > Lissotriton > Lissotriton vulgaris. Next base: position 1,435,637,328 of record NC_141695.1, on the reverse strand, counting down.
TAAAGTAAACACAGCCTTCCCTTAATGTATAAGAATATAAATAAATAAAATAAATAAATAAAAGAATAATGTGACCCTGTGCTTGTTTAAAAATGTACTCAAGGGTGGAAACTACTTTGAAGGGGAGATGTTTGGGAGCAACTGGTCTCTCCTGATCAACTGGTTGGATACACCTGATCCTAAAGGTTTTACATTAATTGTTGAAAAATATATAGTTGTTATTTTCCAGGAAAGGTGAGGGCATGAAAATAGTGCTTGATAAGGACCCCTTTTCAATGTCAGTTTTTAATTACTGAAGGGTCTGAGACTCATCGGGACCCGGCCCACTTAAAGCCTTGGCTTAATTCCAGCAACACCCAATGTCAAATGATGACCCATCATAGTACATATCTTACTTTCACAGACACACACCACCCAGAAGGGGTGACAGGTGGCAGTTGGAAAACGAACTCCAATAGGAATGAGAGCCTGAGTAAAATTAAGTAAAAAAGTGCAGCATACATCAAAAGAGGAAAAAAAGAAGAGGAATAAAGATATTTCTCGTTATGCCTCTCCTCGGGAAATGCCTGGTGGAATAAAAGTCCTGTCCAGCCCTGGCTCTAAGAATTTATTGCATGATGTCTCACTATCTTTGCATTTAGCCTGTTGCAGGGCCTGCAGTTGGAAAGGCTGATTGAGTAATGTAATAATACACCCAATTGTCCTTTGTTTTCCTGTGGTGTTCAGGGGATTCATTCTGTGATGTCATTGTGCACTTACTCTTCTGTCACAGCATCTCCAGTTCTAGGAATTGACTGTATGATGTCATAATGAATGGAACATTCCTCTATCTCTGCATTTAGCATGTTACATGCTCTGCTGTTGGAAGGACTGATTGAGTGATGTAATAATACACCCAAATGTCCTCTGTTTTCCTGTAGTGTTCAGGTGATTAATGATATGATGTAATCACATACATACTCTTCTGTCACAGGATCTGCAGTTCTAGGGAGTGACTGTGTGATGTCATAATGAATGGAACATTCCTTTGTCTCACTGTCTCTGCATTTAGCCTGTTACAGGCTCTGCAGTTGGAAGGACTGATTGAGTGATGTAATAATACACCCAATTGTCCTCTGTTTTCCTGTGGTGTTTGGGTGATTAATTATATGATGTCATCACACACATACTCTTCTGTCACAGGATCTGTAGTTCTAGAAATTGACTGCATGATGTCATAATGAATGGAACATTCCTCTGTTTCACTGTCTCGGCATTTAGCCTGTTACAGGCTCTGCTGTTGGAAGGACTGATTGAGTGATGCCATAATGTCTGTGATGAAACTAAGTCACACTCCACTTGCCCACACTGATACTCTATTCAATGTGTCACTTTGGTGTCCAGGGACTACACCAACGTAGTACTTTATCCTTAGTGGTATTATATAGCAAAATGTAAAATAAAAGAAGCACTGACAAGCTCATGCTTCAGTAAAATAAACGCAAAGGGTATGACGTGGGCAACAGCAGTCCAGATGTTTAGCATAGACAGCAGCACTGGAAACCTTTGTACGTATCATTTTGCCTTCGCCTGACACATGACTGACTCTGTCCCCATCCACTTAACTTTCAGATGTGCAGGCATACTAGGAAATCTCTTTACTTCTCCATCCAGCATTACCAGCCTTTCCGAAAGACCAACTGGCCATGACATGTTCTGACTTCGTCCACTCTGTGATGGTGACTTTTCCCCAGTCGTACCAACGTTTCCAAGGCGCCAATGTGTCGGGGAATATTTCAATTTCATCATCAAGCATATTAACTCTGTACCAAACAAGCCGACCTTTCTAAAGCACTCACCTGTGGGGGATCTCACAATCTTTCCAGCCTGAAACACAAACTCTTCTACATGCCAGACTACGTTTCACATATCTGCTGCAAGAGACTCCCTCCGGAGTGACTGCTAAGCTGTTATATTTATATATTTAGTATATGAACTCATTTTTAACTATTTTTAACTTTTTAGTCTGTAGTATGTGCCCCATTGGCCCTTCCTATATGGTTTATGCATCTTATCACAGATATGTTGCGTCTTTTTTATATAATAACTGTATAATCCCCGAATGTGGCTTGAATTATATATAATGCTGCTATATCTATTTTTGGAATGTTTTTACAATCTGTACTTTTATGGCCGTAATTGGCCGAATAAAGTTTTTATAACTGACTGCTAACCTAGATAAATGCCCATTTAGAGTAAAACAGAAGAGGTCACTTTCATTGATGACTGTTAACAAATCTTTTACATCTATGTGGATCTCAAAAGGCTGTCAATAACATTTATCATGCAGCCTAAATCACTCCTTTTCTCAGGCTTGTAACTCGATTTGAGAATGTGAGGAGGTTCAAACCTGGGAGTCTGGGCTAGAGTCACTGATTAGTTTCTATAAAAAATAAATGCATCTATGATGCTGTGCAGCATGGCTAAAGACTAAAAAAAAATCTTTGATGCAAATGGCCATGCCATGGTTGCTTCTTTTTAAGTTAGTGATCCAAGTTGGACCAGTGACTTAAAAGAATGAAATAAATGAAAAAAAAATGTTTTAATTGGATGACAGGAAACAACACAGGGGGCGAAGCAACTGTGGGTGGAAACAACACAGTTGCATTGTTGGCGGGCGGAGACAGCATGGGAGCCACAGGTTGGGACGCAGAAGCAAAATCGGAGCAATTGGTGGGAGAAGCAACACATGTGGAGGAAACCAAATGACATACAGGCAACAAAGTTGATTGGTGGGAGCAAACAGGCGAAAGAGCAATGTGGAGGTGGTGGAAAAAGCACCCTTCTGAGAAAACAATGCGGGGGTAGCAACGGAGAAGCACATGGGCAATAGAGAAGAACATGGAGCTGAGGGAGAAGTGTGCAAAAGGGAGATAGCTGGAAAACCCATGTACTCTTCTAGAGTTCTTAAACAAAAAGAAAACATAGCACCTTATAAAAAGTGAGCAATGTAAGGACACAGGTAATGCATCCATGCTCCAAGGGGAGGGACAAAGCATGAAGAAGCAGTAAAGCCTACATTGGTAATGAACAAGAAGCAAGTATATGAGAATGGCAATGAAGCCAGCCAATGGTAAACAATGGGCGGGCTAGAGGCCACAAGTAAGTTAACAATATGTCTCACAACAGACAGCGCACGCACTGTCTAGCAGGCAAGACCAAAATAGAACATCCAAGAGGAGACATTTACTGCACCAAATTACAGGTTGAAACTTTAAAGCTGGGCCTGTTCGGCTCTTAAAACAGCTCAGTAGATAGAGCAAGCGAACATTGGTGTACAGCCTGCAGGTCAAAGGTTCTCTCAGTCTTTATAGTTCCAAAGCAAATAAAAAGATTACCATTAAACTTGCTTAAAAACACCTGTCAATGTAAGGCTGGGACACAATTCAATTTGTGTCTTGTGCTAGATAATTCATCATTTTTATGATTACTTCCTTGGGCAATAAAAATAGTAACAGCGAACAGCGCGCGGATCAGCACAAGCAACAAACGAGAGACAAGCATTGGAAATGCAATAGGTCTCGCATTAGAAAAGTTGGAGTTATTGGTATTGTAAATGACATATGTTATTTATTTGTTGGTTTTTAAAATTGCTAAATTGATGGCTTTGTCATTTACAATGCCAATAGTTATAACTTTTGCGAATGTGACACCTATAGCATTTGGAATGTAACATATTTTGTATTTACGTGACTTAGATGGCAGCTCTTGTCGTTAGGCCACATCTCTAGAGAGCAGGAGAGTGCAGCAGGGGAGAGAAGCACAGCAATGCAATAGGTCTTGCATTAGGAAAGTTTGAGCTATTGGTATTGTAAAGGACACATTTTTTATTTATGTGCTTGTTTTGAAAATAGCGAATTAATAGCTTTGTTATTTACAATGCCAATAGTTTTATCTTTTGCAAATGTGACACCTATTGTAACACAATATGTGTTGTGAGGGTGAGTGAGGGTGAGGGTGAGGGGTTGAGGGTGAGGTGTTGAGGGTGAGTGAGGGTGAGGTGTTGAGGGTGAGTGAGGGTGAGGGTGAGGGGTTAAGGGGGAGGGGTCGAGGGTGAGGGGTTGAGGGTGAGGGAGGGTGAGGGGTTGAGGGTGAGGGAGGGTGAGGGGTTGAGGGTGAGTGAGGGTGAGGTGAGGTGTTGAGGGTGGGTGAGGGTGAGGGTGAGGCTGAGGGGTTGAGGTTGAGTGAGGGTGAGTGAGAGTGAGGGTGAGTGAGGGGTTGAGGGTGAGGGGTTGAGGGTGAGTGAGGGTGAGGGGTTGAGGGTGAGTGAGGGTGAGGGGTTGAGGGTGAGTGAGGGTGAGGTGTTGAGGGTGAGAGAGGGTGAGGGTGAGTGAGGGTGAGGGGTTGAGAGTGAGGGTGAGGGTGAGTGAGGGTGAGGTGTTGAGGGTGAGTGAGGGTGAGGGGTTGAGAGTGAGGGTGAGGGGTTGAGAGTGAGGGTGAGGGTGAGTGAGGGTGAGGGGTTGAGAGTGAGGGTGAGGGTGAGTGAGGGTGAGGTGTTGAGGGTGAGTGAGGGTGAGGGTGAGGGTGAGGCTGAGGGGTTGAGGGTGAGTGAGGGTGAGGGTGAGGCTGAGGGGTTGAGGGTGAGTGAGGGTGAGTGAGGGTGAGGGGTTGAGGGTGAGAGGGTGAGGGTGAGTGAGGGTGAGTGAGGGTGAGTGAGGGTGAGTGAGGGTGAGTGAGGGTGAGTGAGGGTGAGGGTGAGGGTGAGGCTGAGGGGTTGAGGGTGAGTGAGGGTGAGTGAGGGTGAGGGGTTGAGGGTGAGAGGGTGAGTGAGGGTGAGTGAGGGTGAGTGAGGGTGAGTGAGGGTGAGTGAGGGTGAGTGAGTGAGGGTGAGTGAGTGAGGGTGAGTGAGTGAGGGTGAGTGAGTGAGGGTGAGTGAGGGTGAGTGAGGGTGAGTGAGGGTGAGTGAGGGTGAGGGTGAGGGGTTGAGGGTGAGGGGTTGAGGGTGAGGGGTTGAGGGTGAGTGAGGGTGAGTGAGGGTGAGGGATTGAGGGTGAGGGGTTGAGGGTGAGGGGTTGAGGGTGAGTGAGGGTGAGGGTGAGTGAGGGTGAGGTGTTGAGGGTGAGTGAGGGTGAGGGGTTGAGGGTGAGTGAGGATGAGGGTGAGTGAGGATGAGGGGTTGAGGGTGAGTGAGGATGAGGGGTTGAGGGTGAGTGAGGGTGAGGGTGAGTGAGGGTGAGGGTGAGGGTGAGTGAGGGTGAGTGAGGGTGAGTGAGGGTGAATGTGAGTGAGGGTGAGTGAGGGTGAGGGTGAGTGAGGGTGAGTGAGGGTGAGGTGTTGAGGGTGAGTGAGGGTGAGGGTGGGTGAGGGTGAGGGAGGGGTTGAGGGTGAGGTGTTGAGGGTGAGTGAGGGTGTGGGTGAGGGGTTGAGGGTGAGTGAGGGTGAGGGGTTGAGGGTGAGTGAGGGTGTGACCATATCCATTCCAGACACTGATAATTAATTGGCGACAAAAGTTATTATTTGACGTGGCATATCTTAATTGCTAGGTTTTTGTAATTACTACTTGATGTTTAATTTTTGTAATCATTTTTTTAAGTATGCACCTCTTAAAAAATAAATAAAAATATTGCTTGTTATGTATTTCCATTTGTAGACCTAGAATAGTTATGGTGCATTGTATGTAGCTTTAAAAAATAAAAATATAGACTGCTCAATGTATTTCCGTGAATAGATGCAGGTTGCCTCTTTCTGTCAAATAATATCCCTTGTTCAACTTACTATAGTGGCGCGGCATACTATGAAGCAGAGGAGGACTGACTGTCAGAGCCTTGCTCTTTCCTCTCTTGCCAACAGGGCTACTCCAGAATAAGACCACGAAAACCATAATTTGTGAAACATGGCCATTTGACTCGCAGCCCGGTCAGTGGAGGGGCTCCGCTTTCTGATCCGTAGAGGCTGATGCGCAGTCACTTTCTTGAAGAGGAAATGGGGAATAAAAACTTTACTTTTGCAGTGATGTCGATGAACCTGGCTTGATGTCACACTGCTGCATTGTACTGATTTTCTAAGTAAAAACATGCATAGTGAGGAGCACTAATACAGGTTTGAGATGGTGGAAGAGCTGCTTATCTCTTATGGAGATAGATTATCTGGGGGGAGGAAGGGCTCCTAATGGGAAGTGTAGACGGGGAGAAATTGAGAAAAAAAAGCTGAGCAGGGAGGGTGTTATTGCGGCTATCTGTTTGCCCGAGGGGAGGAGAAATGCAGGCCTGAGGCAGAGCACACGCTGAGAAGCTTGTGGGAGGGGGGCTGGGCTGCCTTTGATCTGGTAATGCGAGGCAGTCAGGCAGGGGGCTGGTGGCATTGTGCACGCGCTTTTTAGGGCTTGCGCTTGCGCAATGACCTAAAAAGCACATGCACTTGAAGAAATCGCCAGTGGAATCGCCAGTGGTGGATCAACACTGGATAAGCCGTAATAGAGCTTCGCCAGCGATGCGCAGAAGCGCATCAGCAGGCGAGCCCTAAAAAAAGAGAGGGGGTTGAAGGACAAGTAAGAAACCAGCGGCTTTTGTGATGGAGGAATCTAGCATTTCAGCAGTTACCGGCTCCATCAGAATTATGAGCTCTGCCAAAACACAGCAGTAGCTGTGGAAATCTCGGTGTGAAAGCCTTGCCCAAATTGTGGTATTATCGTGGAATAACTCCAGAATTTCCGATTTTTACGTCAGACTATTCTATGCTCATGGCTATTATAAAGGAAGAGGATTCTGTACTAGAACAGATACACTTTGTGATGTATTGCTTTTAAGTGGCTGCCTGGAGACAGCATTAAAAGAAATATGCATAATGGTAGCCTCCAGTCTTGTAATGAAATTACCGATTTCTTGGTAATTCCTCATTTATTAGTGGGCCACAGAGTCCAATTCGTAATGGGCCAGGTTGTCCTTTACATTGGAGTTACCAGTACCACCCGTATCGGTAACTTCAGGCATGGGGAACATCTGGCCCATTTACTGTGCCACTTATAATTGGGGCCTACGTGTGAATAATGAAGGGATCTTAACCAGCATGGATAGTGTGCAATTTACATTATTCCTAGATAGATCACTGGGTGGGTATCCCGTGAGGTAGACATTAAACCTACCCAGGGACATTGCCCTTTTGCGTTACATGATTAACATTCTTTTTGGGTAGTTTGCTAGTAACAACTCCAAGAATACAAATCTCTTTTAACGAAAATGATAGATTAATGAAACTTGTGTAAAATATATAGATATTAATGTCAATAACTGCCCAACACTGAAGGAATTTATGGATCAGAAGAAGCAGGGTCCCAGGAGCAGTTAGCATAAGCACCACACTATAACATACCACACCATACCACTACACAACACACAATACAAAACATAACGATTAACAAAATATTAAACAAAACACATAACATAACACTAGGTATAACACATATTATACCATAATCTATCAAACATAACATAATGACATGCCATAACATACCATACAATAACACACCAAAACATACCATACAATACCATACCGTAGCATGCAATACCATACCATAACATAACACAACCTAAAATAGCACACCAAAACATAGCATACCTTAACATAACATATTATAACATGAAATAACCTGACATGACATAACATACCTACAACATGTGTACCGAACAACAAAATGTCTGCATCATTTTGCCTACTCGTATAAATTGCCATACTACATTCTAATAAAGAATCTCACATGTGCATGGTTCTGCTGATTCTCACAATTTAATTTTGGGTCAGAAAATGGCAGCAGGAACAAAACAGCAATGGTAAATAAGTCAAAGAGCATCTGTTCTTATTAGCTGCAGTCTCTGCAGATTGGTCAGTGACCCCAAGCAGGTTACACCAATGTCAGCTCCTCAAAATGCCGGGAAATCAATAACCCCTTTGGCCAAGATGACTTCAGAGGTTTGACCCCCCCTTCTCCACCTTAGCCCCTCAAGAGCCTCCTATAACTGAAAGGCAGCAAGTGGATGCTGCACAAATTAAATAAGAGTGGTAGAGCCCTGTGTACGTTTGTGTCTGGCATTAACCCAAACCTTTTTGATTTTAATAAAAAAAAAAAGTCTATTTACTAATAGGGGCTTTGAGCCTGCTGTTCTCCTCTATTAGTCTAGAGTAGTGTCATTCACATTTTTGTTCCTCCCCCACATCATACTGCAAGATTAGCAAGGTGATGGAAGGAATGCTTGAATTCATGGCAGCCACTGGCAAGTGCCCTGGGATGTATTTCAGACCATTGATTTTCACCCACTGTGCCATTCTAGACAGAGACGAGCCGTGTGCGAATCAGTCTTGGTCCTGCTCCAATCGGAAAAGCAAAGCCGGGATAGCCTTTTTTGTATGGTTTATTGCGCACCCTAAGTGTGACCGGTATGCCTAGACATGAGTCCCATTCTTACTGTACCTCTGGCACCAAGCTGCACCATACTAAAGAGCTCCAATGTGGGCAAAACCTGTTGTGAGTTGTTTGATTTCCGTTTCAAAGAGGACCTGGCTTAGCAGTTCTGGCTGGACTGTTTCTATTGGAGCAGGGTCGTGACTGATTTGCATATGGCTAGGTCTAAACTGAGGTTGAGCGGTCTGTAAAATAATGATAGTTTGGGATATGTCCCGGTATTTACCAGTGGTTGAGATTAATTCAAGCATTCTAAGCATCACTTTTTTGCATACCACTGAAAACATTGTGCAACAATCTATCAGCTGACATTGGCTTACTAAATTGTGAGTAGCTGTGTTCTACTCTTGCACAGTGTGCACTTAGACACAAAAACAGTTCCTTGTATAATTTACAAAAGTATTCACAACCAATTTAAGCATTGGTAAAGCCAAAAATAGTCAACCAATGCCAGACTTGTTGGCTTTGCCAACGCTTGTTGTTCCAGAAATGCATTCTTGTCACTGAAGAACGAGCAAGGGCAGTAACAGGGGTACCAAAAGTCAAACCAGGTGTAACAAATATTTACCCACTATTGCCAAATTGCACCCCATTTTAATATTTACAGAGTCATAAAATCATATTCTCCCAGCTGGATCTTGATCCTGGAAGCATACTTTCATACTTATTTAATATTATTAATTTATTACAGCTATTTACAAAGCATGAACGTTGCCACATGGGCAGTGGAGCAGTGTACATAGAACACTACAATTTAATGTCTAATAATAAAGGGATTCGTGGGATGAAAAGGGGATCATCAATATTTGGATTCCAAATAAAAAATGTAAAGGAACTTTAAGTACATTTCATACAGTCAGCAAGTGTGTGTTCAGGCTGAGTTCTTCATGGGGCAGTTCCTGATTCTGGGGAATTGGCAAGAGAAGGTAGCATTGATATTTTTTGACTTTTTAATAATCCAGGGTAAAATGTAAACTATGTCAGGGCAATTTGCTTAATTTCAGGAATTTTGCATTATGCTTGTTACGAAAAATGTAGTCACATAATTATACTGCAGTTCACAGCACCGGAGTGTGGAAATAATGCAAACATCCAGAACGTGAACAGTTTTAGTTTGTGGCAATTGTGATTTTTGCACAATTTTTTTCGCACGAAATGCGTCAGAGCGTCCAAAATTAGCACATGGATGCACTTTGAACTTATATGTAGCCCCCAAATGATGGCTTTGTATTTCACATACTAACACGTAATTTGGAGTAATTTTTCCACAATTTTGATTAATTACGTGAAAGCAAATGATGCGAAATTCGCACCCCACTATTTTATAGTCTGCTAGATTGCCAACTGGAGGCTGGATTTTCCTCTAATTTCTCATTTCCCACCTGTGGTGTCGGGTTTGTATTTCAGGTAGTTGGGGAAGGAGCAGTGCATTGATTTATGACGGATGCAGGTAGTTTTCGATGGTAGAAAACAGAAAGAAGACAGGAAGGGATACTTCAAAGCCGCACCACCTCGCTATACACAGGTCATAAATATGCTCATGAGTTAACGTTGCCCACCTCCTTGGTCCACTGCCAAAGGACCCTACAATTATGATACAATAGAAAAAGTACTGAGAGGCAACATAAATATTTCAAAGCACAAATGCACAGAACAAATCCAGTCTCTTCAGTGATGTCAAAAGTGATCCTTTAATGGATTCTTGGACCACTTGTGGCGTGAGATAATGGAACAAAACAGCCAACGCGTTTCGCCCTAGATGGGCTTCCTCAGGACAATTGTCAGAACGCTCCAATCCTATAATAGTCACTGAAGTCCCACAATCACTATATCATAATACTCCAAATTCTTATGGCATCATTCCATTAATACAAATATCCACAAGGAAGCACTTTCAATTAGTCTCCCACTTTGATTGAGATCCCACAGTCGCTTAAATCACGGCGCAAACTGTTCAATATGCATAATTCATTCCATATTTCCAAAAATTCTTCTGTTCACTCTGATAGGTGACAGTCCTAAGGATAAAGGGTACTCAGCAAACAATTTATCTAGTTATGTTATGTGATTCAGAAATAGATTCATGGGATATAGAGGCATATTATGTAATTCTGAATTACATTAGTTTTATAAAAATGCATGTTATGTGGTTCTGAAGTAGATCCATTTTTATATAGATACACTTTATGTGACTCTGAAGTAGATTCATTTTATAATGATGCAGAAAATGTGACTCAGAAGTAGATTCATTTTATATAAATGCATGTTATGTGATTATGAAGTAGATTCCATTTTATAAAGATGCATAAGTGACTCTGAAATAGATTAATTTTACATAGATGAATGTTATGTGGTTCTGAAGTAGATTTACTTCATATAGATAGATGTAATGCAAGTAGCCTAAGAATCTGACCTGGCCCCTATGGACCTGGAGTCAGTTGTCACTATTAATTCTATGAAAAGTTAATGCACAACAATAGCATGTTTCTCCTGGACCTGGTTAAGGCCTTGTCACATATACAGAGAGAGGCTGCAGGAATTGTATCTCATGGGAGTTTATTTCATATAATTGCAGTTGGGACTAGAAAACATTCCTTTTTCAAGATAGGCCTTGGGCCTCTGCCTCCTAAGCTCTGTTTGGTTTATGCCTTTTGCCCCTTCTACTGTTCTGTGACTATGCAAGCACCTTCCAACTCCTTACCTTTACACATTTTACCATACCAAATCCAAATCCAATCTTTGCTCAACATCTTTCACCTTAGAGTGAACAAAGCCAATCCTTAATGTAAGTCTTTGATGGCCAATATTTGATCCCTTTCTAAATCTTTAATAAATTTCTTCTTATAAGTTACAATACTTAGGGCCAGATGCATTAGAGGGTTGTGCCCATTCTGTGTCTATGGGAAAATGTGTTTAAGCATATGGCCTTTAATGCGATATTCTGAGGTCTGACTAGCCTCACAACATGTTCTGTAGCTCTACTCTCAATTTCTGTTTTAATGTGGGATAATATAAAATAGCCTATTTTGTATTATTTTCTTCATCAAATTGGATTATTGGTGCTTACAGCATATTTTTATGATTACCAATTTTGACTGTGCTTGTTCTGTTACACCCAAAGGAACAAAAGGCTGGGGTTTCAAACCTGAGGGCACAGACTCATAGAGAGGAAGCAATAGTTTAAATGCACCAGACCAGGTTTGAAACCAGAGGCAGTGCCTGACAGACAAGGTAGGGAAAATGATGTCTTCTAAAGTACCTTAGGGTATCCCTTCTGGCAAGTGTTTGGTTGATTTTAATGTAATGCTTTAATAAAAACTAGAAGTCTAAATACCTGTACAAAACCTGCTTGAATGTTATTATTAATGTCTAGTTATGGCTTTGCTTAGTCAACTTTAATAAGAAAACGACAACAGTACTCTACCGTAATAAGTTGTTACAGTTTAGTTGTGTCTTCATAATACTATCAGCCATAACCTGCAGACCATCTAGCTATCTTTTAATTAGAGGAACTACTAGCTTTTCTACCCACATTCTTTTATTCTTTGTATCCTTAAAATCCACACCCATATCTGTTTATGATAAAATGCAATTGGAGTTCGACACATGCAGCAGGAGTCTATCTGCATGCTGCACACTTCTAAAGCACAAACTACCTTTGATGCTGACTTATATTAAACTGCTTGAGAGTATCTCTTAGAAAAACTTTACAAGATGATTGTTGATGTGTGTAGTTTTTGGTGCACGTGCCACCTTTTCCTATATTATGTTTGTATATTTGATTAGAAAAAGCAAAACAAAAATGAATTACTTGAAATTTAAGGGCCAAGGAGGCAGTGGCAGTGTATTATAAGGGCTAAAAGGCCTCCATTTGCTCGTAGAAGGGACATTGCAAACGCCCGTGTAGTGTTGTGACCTTATAAAGCAGCTCAGATTTTGGCCTCAGTCCTCTGCTTTGCTAGTGAACTCCTTGGCGACTTGAAATATCCTCATAAACAGGGCAGGAGTACTTCACCTCATAAATATTATCCAAAATTGTATAAGCCTTTTTTATGACGTCATCACTGTGGAGTCCTTTTTCTGCACTGCTAATGTGCCTGCCCCCTGTAGGCTTAAGAACTTGCCACTAATGCAGAGAATGGTGCAGTCTAAAAGGGTGATGCCACCAATCCTGAGAGCAATCAAAGTCCTAAATCGAAAGAGGTTCCTTCAAAAAACCTTGTATGCATAGCTGTGGATCAAGTGAAACTTGGAAAACCACATGCAGGTTTTAATGACCAGCCCTTGCCCCAAATGTTCATTCCTCTGGCTGCACTGTGATGCAACGCAACAATTATTTGCCCATTTAAAATACTTTTTTAGTGGTTTCAGCACACAATATGTTGATGCAGAAATAAAACGTCAGTGGTCCGTTTTCAAATAGGTGTGTTTGTCATTAAGCACAGATCATGAGGGCTGTACGTGTAAAAAACACAGACGGCCATATTCTCAATACTGCCTCAGAGTAAGAAGCAAAAGTCCCCCTAAAAAGTGATGCTGTGCCCTTGCTACAAACGGTAGGCCTTACTAGTGCTACACAAAACTGTTTCGGCACACCAGACAGTCAATAGAGCTAGACTCGGGCTCTTTAGCAAAACTTTGGACTCCCGGCACTTATTCTTTTACAAATTAAGCATGCACATGTGCAATTAGTTAAATGTGCATCACCGTAGGCAAACATTCCTCTAAACATGTTCACGGTGGGCCTGATTCACAAAGGTCCTCCGCATTCTGCAGTCGTGGCAGGGGCCACGCACTCGTGGCCAGTGGCGTAACAAAGGCTCCTACAGCACAGCCGCGGCCCGTGGAGGGAATTCCTTGGGGCAGAAAGGCGGGGTGGGGGAGGGGCAGGGTGGGGGGTGCTAAACACCCATGATAATTGGAGGTAAGTAAACAATTTAATGAATAAAACGAATTTCTTAGCGCGCCCTGCATCACAGCACCCGCAGTGCAAGGGGCCTCGAGCTCCCGGGGGCCCCCTCACCACAGTAGCCTTGCCTGAGATCTCCAAAGACAAGTCGGGAAGGGGGCCCCTCCTTGCACTTTGGAGGGGGTACTCAAGTTTTGTTACGCCACTATTCGCAGCGGGATTTCCGCATTGCAGTTTCTCATTGCGGCAGTCCTGCCACGAGTGCGGGGACCCTTTGTGAATCGTGCGATTAGAGCAGGCGCGGTTCGTCCATTGGGGCGTGGGGGCGTAGCCCCCCCTGCCCGACGCCGCCCGCAGCTCCCTCATGACAATCATGTCAATGAATCAACATGACGTCAGACCGCCGGGCGGGCATCATGTTGATTCATTGACATGATTGTACAGACGGCAACACAAGTGCGCATGCGTGGGGACGGAGGGTGAATTTTTACCCGTGCCCACGCATGCGCACTTGTGTTTTGGCGGCGTTGCGCATGCCCATCAGGAGCCCTAATGGGCGTGCTGCGGGCGAGAGGGTACCTGTGCCCCTGGCGCCAGGATTGGCCAGGGGAGCTGTGAGCCTGGAACGTGTGCGGGACCGGCAGCAAGGTAAGAGTGTGTGTTTTTCGGTGTTCCAGTAAACTAGCTTGCACAAATGACTTGAGATAGTTCAGTGTGTTAAAGCATCTGCTGCAGAAATGTGTGCGTCTATTCCAGGTCACCCGTTTATTTCATGGCATGAGGTTTTGGAAATGTAAAAATTCTCCGAATTTTTTTGATAGTTGCAACAACAGCCTTCAACAGATTTCATTTTATAAACATTTTCCAGAAAATGAGTTAACAACTGTCACCACAAATATAATGTACTCTTTGAACTAAGGTTATAAAATTTCAAAATGTTAACAAACGGTAGAGGCGGAATAGCATGATATATGCATTTATTATTGCATGCATGTTGGTGTATGTTTGTATGTGAATTTGTATAGTACATACCTAGGGCTTACAGGATGGCAAATACATGGGCAGTAGAAGGTTTCCAGCATAAAAAGGTAGGGGTGATGTAATATGTAAACTGGCACATCCTTCAACATCGATCCTAAAGGCTTGTTAGAGTCCATAATTTATTTTTATATGGTCATAGAAATACATGAATGATGGATGGATGCAGGGTGGGTGCATTAATGATTGTTCGGTGGATGGGTGCATGGATGGATGCATGAATGATGGATGCAGGATGGATGGGTGGGTGGATGGGTGGATGCATGAATGAATGATGTATGGATGCAGGATGGGTGGATGGATGGGTGGATGCATGCATGATGGGTGGATGCATGATGGATGGATGGGTGGATGGATGCATGAATGATGTATGGATGGATGCATGGATGCATGCATGATGGGTGGATGAATGATGATGGATGGATGGGTGGGTGCATGAATGAATGATGTATGGATGCAGGATGGGTGGGTGGATGTATGAATGATGTATGGATGCATGCATGCATGATGGGTGGATGCATGATGGATGGATGGGTGGATGCATGAATGAATGATGTATGGATGCAGGGTGGGTGGGTGGATAGATGGGTGGATGCATGAATGATGTATGGATGGATGCAAGGTGGTTCGGGCTCGCTCGCTGCGCTCGATCGCTGCGGTGCAATATGCAAATTAGTTTACGCCTCACCACTTTCAAATGTCACCAGCCGCCCCTGGATTAGAGTGATGTGGAAATAATTTAACTCGGGGCTATTCCAAATGCTCTTAAACAGTCCCACTATAACCGTAGTGCTGGGAAGAGCACCAGTGTTAATATTAAGACACACTGTTCCGGTTACCTGATGACGGTGCGGCAGCCCACCTGATTCATTAAACACAACATCAGGGCAATGACAATCAATGCTTGGTAAAATTGCAAAAATATGTAAGGTCTAGAAAGAAAAAAGCAGCTGCTTTTTCTGAGAGAGTATGCCAGAAACCTGAATATATTACAAATCATTTGGTATTCCACTCGTTAGACTCAGGGGTGATGTTTGGCAACACTTTGATTCTTCAGCCACAACGCATGAGTTCCCGCTAAATTGTGATTTATTATCGAGTTTGGAAGGTTTTAGCAGCTGGCACAGGAGCCACCTATGAGAAGCAAGGTGACCGGAGGAAGGGCAGCTATGCTTGGCGGCACTCCGGCGAGGCGCGGGGGAGCGTTCCTCCAGCCTGTACTGGGAGCAGTGCTTTAAAGGGGCAGGCGCTGTCAGGTCCAGAGTACCTGCCCCTCCCATCACAGTTCAATACTTTAAATGGAAGAGTACCTGCACTTCCCATCAGTCAATACTTTAAATGGACAAGAACCAGCACTTCTCTGGAACAAACAGGTACTCTAGCATGGTGAGTACCTGCACTTCCCATCAGTCAATACATTAAATGGACAAGTACCAGCACTTCTCTGGAACAAACAGGTACTCTGGCATAGTGAGTACCTGCACTTCCCATCAGTCAATACGTTAAATGGACAAGTACCAGCACTTCTCTGGAACAAACAGGTACTCTGCTGGGCATAGTGAGTACCTGCACTTCCCATCAGTCAATATGTTAAATGGACAAGTACCAGCACTTCTCTGGAACAAACAGGTACTCTGGCATTCCCTGTCCCAGTGTCACTCTTGTGGTGGGGACACCCTACGGGGGTGGGGGAAACACTCAGCATTCCCTGTCCCAGTGTCAGTGCGCACCTGTCTCTGTGCCGCAGCATTCCCTGTCCCAGTGTCAGTGCGCACCTGTCTCTGTGCCGCAGCATTCCCTGTCCCAGTGTCAGTGCGCACCTGTCTCTGTGCCGCAGCATTCCCTGTCCCAGTGTCAGAGCGTACCTGTCTCTGTGCCGCAGCATTCCCTGTCCCAGTGTCAGTGCGCACCTGTCTCTGTGCCGCAGCATTCCCTGTCCCAGTGTCAGTGCGCACCTGTCTCTGTGCCGCAGCATTCCCTGTCCCAGTGTCAGTGCGCACCTGTCTCTGTGCCGCAGCATTCCCTGTCCCAGTGTCAGAGCGTACCTGTCTCTGTGCTGCAGCATTCCCTGTCCCAGTGTCACTCTATGCCTGTCTCTGTGCCGCAGCATTCCCTGTCTCAGTCACTCTATGCCTGTCTCTATGCTTCGAGCTGAAAGGGTGGAACCGCACACCTCAATATGTGTGAAACCAATTACAGATGGTATGGAAAAAATAAAGTATGTAGTAATGAAGTCTTAGCGTGACTACATGTGATGAGGGAAGAAGCCCACGTCCCTCGGGGTAAGAACAATGAAACAGGAGTCTGAGAAAAACCTCAGACTACATGTCACAGCTTAGGGCTATATAAGCCTTCACAAATTTAAACAAATGTAAACTGTTATTTGCCACAAGTATTCCACAGGAAAAGAAAGCAATTCCTTTTCAATGCTTCAATAGATTATTCATTCAAATAGAAACAAAATTACATTCATGAAAAAGCAAGGTTATAAATGAGACATGCTTATTTCAAAAAACAATCATCATGTCTAAGGTTTACGCGGTTAAAAACATAAAGATCATCATGCTCAGTTGAAACAGACTGGGATGTATTAAAGAAAATCAATAAACAGTTCCCAATGCATTTCCGGTTCCCCATGAACCCTTCATCAGGGGATACATTAGTATTGAACATGAAATCATAGTAGTAAAAAACAATGATGATAGTTCTTAGTGAGTTTCAGTCCAGATCTTCAACACTGAACAATATGGATATCAGAATGATGAGGCTCTTATAAGATGTGTACAGCGTAGTATGCAGGATTCGAAAAGTACTAAAGCATTGCACTATGACAGTGATAGAAACAAGCCACCCGTACGTGATGTGTTCTTAAGTCAATTGGAAAAGAAAAAGAAAAGGATGCGAATACGACTTTTGTGTTCTATTTTTCGACTAGTCCTTCCTACATTTACAAGCCCGCATGGGCACTTGAATGCGTAGATTACCCCCTCTGTGGTACAATCTGATGTGTGATGTAGATTGATTGCTTGACCTGTGTGTGGATGTTTGAATTTGTTGCCCACAATGACATTACCACATTGGCCGCAGTTGTAACCTTTTTTCATGCCCCTGTGAACAACCTTGTGGTCTCTCTTTGAGGGTTCCCGAAGGTTTTGTGATCTGGTATGTGCGAACAGAGGAGTACCAAAAAAGATTGTTTTGAAATCAGGTTCATTGTCAATTAGTTCCCAGTGATCCCGTATTATGGACTTGATCTTAGATGCCTGTGCCAAGTGTTTCAAAACGAATACTTCATGTTTCTGTGCTGCAGCATTCCCTGTCCCAGTGTCAGTGCGCACCTGTCTCTGTGCCGCAGCATTCCCTATCCCAGTATCACTCTATGCCTGTCTCTGTGCCGCAGCATTCCCTGTCCCAGTGTCAGTGCGCACCCGTTTATGTGCCGCAGCATTCCCTGTCCCAGTGTCAGTGCGCACCCGTTTATGTGCCGCAGCATTCCCTGTCCCAGTGTCAGTGCGCACCTGTCTCTGTGCCTGAGCATTCCCTGTCCCAGTGTCACTCTATGCCTGTCTCTGTGCCGCAGAGTTCCCTGTCCCAGTGTCAGTGCGCACCCGTTTATGTGCCGCAGCATTCCCTGTCCCAGTGTCAGTGCGCACCTGTTTCTGTGCCGCAGCATTCCCTGTCCCAGCGGCACTCTATGTTTGTCTCTATACCGCAGCATTCCCTGTCCCAGTGTCACTCTATGCCTCTCTCTGTGCCGCAGCATTCCCTGTCCCAGTGTCAGTGCGCACCTGTCTCTGTGCTGCAGCATTCCCTGTCCCAGTATCACTCTATGCCTGTCTCTGGGCCGCAGCATTCCCTGTCCCAATGTCAGTGCGCACCCATTTATGTGCAGCAGCATTCCCTGTCCCAGTGTCAGTGCGCACCCGTTTATGTGCCGCAGCATTCCCTGTCCCAGTGTCAGTGCGCACCTGTTTCTGTGCCGCAGCATTCCCTGTCCCAGCGGCACTCTATGTTTGTCTCTGTACCGCAGCATTCCCTGTCCCAGTGTCACTCTATGCCTGTCTCTGTGCCACAGCATTCCCTGTCCCAGTGTCACTCTATGCCTGTCTCTGGGCCGCAGCATTCCCTGTCCCAGTGTCAGTGCGCACCTGTCTCTGTGCTGCAGCATTCCCTATCCCAGTATCACTCTATGCCTGTCTCTGGGCCGCAGCATTCCCTGTCCCAGTGTCAGTGCGCACCTGTTTATGTGCCGCAGCATTCCCTGTCCCAGTGTCAGTGCGCACCTGTTTCTGTGCCGCAGCATTCCCTGTCCCAGCGGCACTCTATGTTTGTCTCTGTACCGCAGCATTCCCTGTCCCAGGGTCACTCTATGCCTGTCTCTGTGCCGCAGCATTCCCTGTCCCAGTGTCAGTGCGCACCTGTCTCTGTGCTGCAGCATTCCCTATCCCAGTATCACTCTATGCCTGTCTCTGGGCCGCAGCATTCCCTGTCCCAGTGTCAGTGGGCACCTGTCTCTGTGCTGCAGCATTCCCTGTCCCAGTGTCACTCTATGCCTGTCTCTGTGCCGCAGCATTCCCTGTCCCAGTGTCAGTGCGCACCTGTCTCTGTGCCGCAGCATTCCCTGTCCCAGTGTCACTCTATGCTTGTCTCAGAGTGGAGTGGTGTGGCTCACTGGTTAGATGCAGCAGACCTGGAAGCAGAGAACGGCCCGGGACCAAGGTTCAATTCCCGACGCAGCAGGGTTGTGGACCAGGGTCAGCGGACTCGATAATTCTCGCCTTGGCGCCTACTCTAACCAGGGATCACACTCGGCAACTCTGGGCATTAGCTTGCCTCATCTCTACAACGGCCCCACACATTTGCCGGGGATGTCTGGTTTCACCTTGGAGATACCCAGTAGGGACCATCTCACAGGGATAGCCAGGACGGGTTCCCCAGTGGTCTACAGCGCCACAACGCCTCAGGGCAGCAGTCCGCTTTACAAGACTACATTACATTACATGACATTCTGTGCCACAGCATTCCCTGTCACAGGGACAGTGCGCACCTGTTTCTGTGCCGCAGCATTCCCTGTCCCAGTGTCAGTGCGCACCTGTCTCTGTGCCGCAGCATTCCCTGTCCCAGTGTCACTCTATGCCTGTCTCTGTGCCGCAGCATTCCCTGTCCCTGAGTCAATGTGTTCCTAGCTCTGGTACGCGGCATTCCCCTGCGCAGGTGTTCGTGTGTTCCCTTCTCTGTGCCGCAGAATTCCCTGTCCCAGTGTCATTGTGTTCCTGTCTCTGTGCAGCACCATTCTTTCTCTGCCCCAGTCTTCCGCGTGTTCCTGTTTACACGAAGTGCATGTAAATTCTGTGCCTGAATGTCAAACTCTTACTGTCTTAGTGCACACCCTACCTGTGTCCCATTGTACATGTTCCCCATCTCCAGTTTATACTACTTTGTCCTTTAGTCTCTGTCTACCTGTGTCTGTTAGTTTGCTGTCCACAGCGGTTTTAAGTGCCTCGACAATCACACGTAGCGCTCGCCTATTTACTCATTGGCTCACCCGCTTGTCAGTCTTCTACAACTATCATTTGTAGATTCTCCCAGTCAGGCAGAGACCAGTGCAAAGAACAGTTCGCTCCTTCATTTAATTGGTCACGCATTCCAATGTAAGGGTCCCTCTGGGTCCCTCTGTCGGCAAGAAGCTGTAACTGCAGCGTCAGGAATTAAGAGAAATAGCTGCCTCAGGCAATAAACTCTCCCAATTGCCACGTTCAGCAGTGGCCCAGAAAAGCTCTTATGGCCCCTAAGGCACGAAACGAGACTCCCAACCAGGCTAGGAATTGATGAAAGAGCTGGAATTGGGGTGCAGTGAGCCCCCTACCTTCTTATACCCTGATGCCACTGCACCTGCTGCACTATTGATATAGCTACTCCCTAGTCTTCACCTGAGCTACCACAGTAGCCAGGCCCACCCACAAAGGCTGCTTGCAGCACTTACAGTCCGAGGGGACCAGGGGCGTAGCGAGATTTTAGCCCCTCCCCTGCAAAGTTCACGGAAGCCCCCCCCCACCTTCAACCCCCCCACCCACCCCCCACACACACACACAACCCACACGATTCAGGAGTTTCAGGCCAGGGGCCCCCTGTAACTTGATCACCCCCCCCCCGCACTCTGGGGGATGCAGGGGCTATTGTTAATCCACTGGAGAGAACCCCAGTGCCGACATTGTAATAAAGTCCTCTAAAGTCTTTGTTTATTGTTATAATACACATCAAAAACCTTAAGAAGCTACAAAAGAATCCCTATGCAAGTCTCATTGTAATGAGAAATTGTTCTCCCACATTCATCCCTTATAGCAAATAATCAATAGGGTGACACAATTAACATATAAACAATCAAAGCACTGTGTGAAGACAATAACACAAAAAATTAAACACTCAAAAGAGGAGGATCGTACAAAAACCACAACAGTTGTTAAGCCGCCACCCCATTGTCATGATATCCATGGACAAGTGGCGTGGCGGCTTGGCAATTGTTGTGGGGTTTGTACAATCATCCTTATTTTAAAGTGTTTAATTTGCCATGTGTCAAGACCCACCCCACCTCGATTCAGTGCCACTGTTTTCACTTTGCTAGTGGCAGTAGATTTACTTCCCCAGGGTCGATGAAGTCCCTCCCCCAGTTAACACGTCTGTGTTTTTCCTATCCTCTCTCAAGTTATTGTGTTGCACTGATCAACTGTCCATGTTTTTTAGGTCGAGCCTAGGCAGCACATGCGCTGCTCTGCGAGGCATGCTGTATTTGAGTATGGACTCGAAGCTCCGCCTACTCTCTGCCCATATTTTTCATTCGCTTGTGTCAATGTCCTTTGTAAATGCTGGCTACTGGTTCGTTAATCGGCTTGTTAGTCCCTCCTTAGTACCACCTTGTCCTCATTTGTAATCTCCCATGAGGACTGGCCCTATTACTTCAGTTGTTACACGGTATGTCTTATTTAGTCTGTAAGCACTATTTTGTTTAATGAGTTTCTTTTACTGCAGGAACGACATGCTTTCCTGCAACATTCAGCATGCCATGCTCGCTTTCCCTTTCTAAGCAGCCCGGTACAATGGCTGTTGCTTTTAAAAAAAAAAAAATAGGTCTCGCATTTACTAGAGTTTGAGTAATTGGCATTGTAAATGAGAATGCCTTTTATTTATGTATTAATTATCAAAACAGATAAATAAAAGGCATTGTCATTTACAATGCCAATAGCTTAAACTCTCGCAAATGCAAGACCTATTTGCTTGTTCTATCCAGTGATCAATATATTTTCTATCTTTGTATGTATTCCACGCCATGGTATGTTCATTTCAAAACCTGGGGCCAGGGTATGAAAAGTGCTCTGGGGGTTCAAAGGGAGTGTGTGACCCTTTTTGCGCACCAGGGGCACTTTTATGTAAAAAAAAAAGGGGGTTGCAGAGGCTTGTGCTACCCCTTCAGTAATACAGAACTCACGGTTGCACATGCAGCACCGGTGCAATCTCAAGGGGGCGTCTCTTCATTTGCACGGGGAAGGATTCCCTCATTGGCAAGGGAAGTCTTCCAAGCGACTCTGGGAATCCTCTGCCTTTGCGCCTGTGCCATATTATAGACGTTACAAATGGGGATGATGGACGGAGCGTTTGAGCAAATCAAACACTCACCCCCAGTCAACTGATCTGGGTTTAATCCATCACAATTCTTTAGCTCACTCAACCACCCCAGTTCAGACATGGCCATATGCAAATCAGTCTGACCCTGTGCCTCATGGGAACAGTCCAGCCTGAACTGCCAAGCCAGTTCGGGCTGGTACACAGTGGTTGAAGTGGGTGGGACCTACTGGGCAGAACGCTCCATTATTCTTTTTACACTTACAGTTCTTGTGGCTTCACCCCCAAATTCGCTGAACCCACCCACATTGCACTCACCATAGTTCCCATACTTTTTTTCATGCACTTCAGCCTTTAGTGTGGATGAAAAGTTACTGAAAAGGCCTTCCTCTATGAAGGCCCTTTGCTTATTGCTGCCCAAAGTTGCTGGCTCTGAAGGAGGGCATTGAAGATTGGTGGGATAAGATTTTAGGGGTGAGAGATTGTATCAGTCCTACACTAATGTTTTTCAGGATGGATTCATCTTTTTTCTGGGACTGTTGGGCAGCTCCATTTTATGATTGTATCTAAGGCAGTGGTTGGAAAGATAGTTAACTACCCACAGTACAACTGTGGTTTGCTCGTTTGTTGAGTATGTATAACTTGGAGAGTGCTCTATATGATTGTAAGGGGAGGGGGCCGAGTAGGCGGGGAAGGAACATTTGGTCTTCATTGAAAGGTGGACGGATGGCACAGTAGCCTAGCCCACTCTTAGCCTAGAGGGAGCAGAGTTCGTAAAAATCATGGCAATTCAGCCTATTAGTGTTAGTACATATGCTTGAATCAATCAATCAATCAAACTGGGGAATTGTAAGCGCTCTACAAACCCGAGAGGGTCTCAAGACGCTGGGGAGGGGGGTGAGCCGCTCCCTATCAGTGGAAAAGCCAGGTCTTGAGCGTCTTCCTGAAGATGTTCAGGGAGGGAGCTCATCGGATATTGAGACGGAGCTCGTTGCAGATCTTGGCTGTGATGTAGGAGAAGGGTCTTCCACCTGTGCTGGCTCTGCAGATGCGCAGGGTTTCGGCGAGAGCGAGGTCAGCAGGTCGGAAGTTTCTCTGGAATGGATTTTTTCTTCTTTTTTATCAGGTCTCGCTTCAATGAAATGTACTGCTGGAATTAATTTGCAGTTGTAATTTACGCTGTGTTCCTTCTTTGGCAATTAAAAAAAAAATGAAAAAAGGAAGGACCGTTGCAAAGTTTGACTGGTCCCCATTCTGTTGCTTGTTACAGTATTTGGGTGTTATACTGGTACTGAGGTGAAACCTTTACCCTGACAGTGTCAACCTGTGTAAAAGTAATGAAGTAATACTATCACAAAATTATGCCACATAATTTGCCTTTTCTTGTTTCATAATTAGGGCCTCATTTAAAGCCTGGCCGCTGCAGTTCTTGTCAATGTGAAGACAAAGGTTAAGCTTATAACCTTTTTTTTTATTTTCTAAAAGGAAATTCCACTTTGGGATTTTCTTTTTGAAAATAAAAAAAGCAATGCCCCCCCCCCCCCCACACACACACTTGCCATTAGAGCATTGTTCACTTTTCAATGCCCCTTACTGCAGGTTTTAGCTGGCGGTTATGGGCATTGAAAAATGGCTGTATATCCACCACTTAAATTAGGTGGGTGAACATACAGACAAACCTCTGATGGCCCTATTCCATCATGGCGTCAGAAGAGTTTAGCTATGGTGGAGACAGGGCCAAACTATGGTCCACCGGAATGTAAATTGGGCGGGCAGACCACAATGTGGAGGAGGAGGGAACTTCACCAGGAGTTACCCCTCTGCCAAGATTTAAATGAGGCCCTGAGTAAGCACTGATCTGTATTTCTGTCCTCCCCTGATGCATAATTCCAGTGACCCAAATTATATCTCTCTTGGCTATTGCCACACCGGATTGGCCAATATCTCTTGATACCTTTGGAGCTCTGTCATATCCCTGGTCCCCACTAGCACTGTGTCTACCCTCTGCTCTATGTCCAGCCAGGTTGCAGATTCTAGTTTTTTTAGGTATTTCCCACTAGTAGCATTTATTAATGGGTAATCCCATAGAATATCCATTTCCTTGCATCTTTTCAAGCGTGTACCACCTTTAGCCTTACTAAACTTGTGCATAAGGTCCCTGGTGTCATATATTTGATTTTAATTTGGATGAATCGGAAGCTAGGCTTGATTGATATTGTCTCGAAAATGCTAGTGCCCTGCAACCAGTCCCAGAATGCTTGTTTCCGGTCCAGGGAGGGCCTGGACTGGCAGTTCAGTCTGGACTGTTCCCATAGGGAGCAGGTCAAGACTGATGTGCATATGGCTGGGTCCAAACTGGGGTGGTGAGCAAAAAAAATCAATGAATTAAACCCACTTCTGTGACTGGGTGTGAATGTTCGATTTGTTGGCTTTCTGGCAATCATTTGTTCTTTTTTTCTTTTGTCACCCTAAGTGGAAAGGGTATCCCCAGACATGGGTGCCATGATCACTATGCCATTGGATTCAAGCTAGCATGGCTGAGATGGGATGATACCGCAAAACCAGTCCCAGGATGCTTGTTTCAGGTCCAGGGAGGACATGGCCTGGCAGTCCGGGCAGGACTGTTCCCATGGGGAACAAGGTCAAGACTGATTTCAATATGGTTGGGTCCAAACTTGGGTGACGTGGTGAGCAGAAAAACAATGGATTAAACACAGATCTGTTGCTGGGGGCAAATGTTTTATTTGTTCAGCTTTCCGTCCATCATTTGCTCTTTTTGATTTTGTAGCGGTAAGGGGGAAGGGTATGCCCATGCGTGGGTCCTCTGCTCACTGTGCCACTGGATTCAACCCTGTCTGGCTGATGACGAGTCATACCCCGAAATCGGTACCAAGGCGCTTGTTTCCGGTCCAAGGAGGATCTGGCCTGACTGTTCCAGCCAGCCTGTTCCCATGGGGAGCAGGATCAAGACTGATTTGTATATTACTGGGTCCAAACCGGGATGAGAAAAAAAGCAATGGAATAACCCTAGATCTGAAACTGAGGATGAATGTTTGATTTGTTCAGCATTCTGTCCATAATTTGTTATTTTCGCTTGTGCTGCCTGCCAGTCATCATCCTCCAGTGTGCATGCCTCTTGGATCCACATTTACCCCAGTTTAGTCAGGCCTCTGCCTGTGTTGTTCATTACATGACATATGTCACAGACACTGTGCCCATCAGTTTAGTACCTGATCCGTTTATGAGGGAATTTACACTACTGCTGCCTGTGTCAGTGTTGGAATAGAGCGGCAACCCACCAGCTCTGGTCTCAACATATATTTTTATTCTGAAACTTCCATGAGGGAACTGCTGCAACTATGCGCAGTAGAACTGTAATGGGTATCAGTGGAGCAAACAGTGGCCGCTTGCAGCAATACATGTCCTCTGCCCCCACCATGCCCCTTATTCCAAATGCTAATTTTCTGCTATTGCAACTTGTTTCCTTAATGTGCAGGGTTTGCAAAATCAGAACCATGTAAACATGGATTTCTGTTGTCCTTCAAAGGACTCCATCTGTGCATTTGGAGCTGATCACGAGGATTGGCTGAAAACACCCTGCATCATGAACATAGATGTATGTGTGTCCCTGTGGCCCCTGGTTTGAATTAGATAATTGGTATATTTGGCAAAGTGGCCAGGCATGCAAACATACAATACATGATGTGGCCTGGCCGATGAAACATATGACAACCGTAAGATTTTTATGATCCTAGACTTTTCATCTGAAAGTAGTCAAGGGCTTCGTTCCAATTCTCACCAAAATCTGTTAATCCTTGTCAAAAAAACCTTTAACCTGCCAACCTTGCATGTTTTTCAAATTTCAGTGTGAGACAGACGGTGTGGCTTTGAGTCGGGGAGGCTTGGAGATGGTGGGGCTTGGAGGCTTTCATGGTGGCAGCTGCCACTATGCGCCAAGGAGAAAGGCAGGGCCTTATAGCCATGACTGCCTGAGCAACCCCTCCTACTGTCCTTAAAAACACAATCTTTCCATGTCCTGGGTGGGCTGGAAACAGGGCCGGACTGGCCGTAGCGGGCAACTGGCATTTGTCGGCCGCAAGGGTGGGGGGACGGTTTTTGACCCATAAATCCAGTTTTGTTACTGGCGGCCGTGTAGCAAAAGCAGCAGCGGTGCTTCTCAGTAGCACACCCCCCTTGGCCGCCCCCCTCCCCGGGCCGGTCGAGAGGATGTGCCAGGGCTGGTTTCTGTTCCCAGTCGTGGCTGCAAAACCCAAAATTCGATCTCAGCTGTGGTGAGCCTGCCCGCATGAGCCCTGTTGAGGGTTTTCCAGTTCTCCTAAACCCCTTCCCTGCTGCGCGAATGTTGCTGCGGTGCAGGGATTTGATTAGGGGCGTAACCCCTTGCGTGCTCCGGACGGCCCCCGGCCGTCCTACGTCATGCTGGGCGTGTGCGCAGGACGGCCGGGGGCCATCCGGACTCCGCCCACTAATTAATTCTCCAGCACAGGTGCGGAATTACGACCGCGCTTGGGAATCGGCGGCGTCCTGAGCATGCAAAGAGTTAAGTTCACTATGTGATATCAACTCTTCAGTGGGTGACCGAGTTCACATACTGATATTGTATGGCACATGAGGACACTGTGTGGGTTGGCATGTCCTAACTCGTTTGTTCTTATGAGTTCATGTTTTGTTATACCATTCAATGTATTTTTTAGGTCTCGCGACCTATCGATGCGCGCAAGCGCATCGAGCGTAGCGAGAATTCATGTGGCGAAAACATCTTCAAACCAAAGGGCTTTCAGCCCAGCGGTTTTCATGCAGTGCCCGTGTACATGCACGCGCATCGCATGCAAGCCCAGCCTCTCCCGCCCCCATCCGGCATCAGGCTTCTCCTCCCCTAGCAGCACTCCTCCCACACCAGCAACTCCCCCCTCCCACACCAGCACCTCCCCTCTCTCTCCACGCAATCACAGCCTCCCCCTCCCACACCAGCACCTCCCCCCTCCCACACCAGTACCTCCCCTCTCTTTCCACGCAATCACAGCCTCCCCCTCCCACACCAGCACCTCCCCCCTCCCACACCAGCACCTCCCCTCTCTCTCCACGCAATCACAGCCTCCCCCTCCCACACCAGCACCTCCCCTCTCTCTCCACGCAATCACAGCCATGCCGCACTGCCGATCCTGGCCTTTTCCAGCTCTTCCCTCCCACTCTCTCACTCTCCCGCCTCAACCCGACTTGTTCTTGTTTTAACTTACTCACAAAACACGTACTTGCGCCGGTAGCACTGTAACAGCATCTTGCTCAGACATATTTAAAAAAAAAAAAACACTTTATAGCACAGCCGCATAATGTTCTGTACCGTTCACAACTATATCCAACAACATGGTGCAATAGCAGTAAAAATAAACATGTATTTCAATGTAATCTCCGGGAAGGCTAGATTATTTGTTTGTTAAAAATCACTACATAATCTATCCGTCTACCCCAATACGGCGCTCTATTTTTTATGTAAACTCAATTTCAGTGTACAAGCCAAAGAAAAACATAGCCACAACATCTCCAGCTGGAGGTAACACTCCTGCCACACAGACAGCATCACAAACTGTAAGTAGCAAAACTACTTATCACAGTGCGCCAATTAATACTGGAGATTCATAACACAACTAAAAACACTCTCTCTCACACACACTATCTCACACACTCGCAGACACACTCGCAGACACACTCACAAAGCATGTTCTCACAAACTGTATCGCAGTCAGCGCACAAAAAATGTACACACAAATCATAAACAACCACACACATTGCCTCATCCAAATCTTAAAAAGCTACCTACACTTTACACAACTACTCTAACAAACAAGGCAACACTAACAATAGGCAACGGCGTAATACCTCTACTTTACTCCCCCCAAAAAAGCTTTACTCACCTGCTCTTCCTTTCCGTAAATCCTCTCCACGAGAAAACCCCGCTCCAACATATTCCCCCTCCGCCTCCTCTACTCTTCACCGGGGCCCCCTCCTCGGACCCGGGACTTCGCCAATTTTCCCGCCACCGCAGGGCTTTCCGTTCAAAATGGCGCCCTATCGTAACCACGTTACAGACGTCACGTACGCTTACGTCCACAACCCCCACTCACTACCAGGCGGCATGTTAAAGTTTGAAGTTTAAGAAGAGGCAACATAGTTTTACAAGGGTACAAAATAGAACTTTGCATGCATTTTTCTTTTTTTAATAAATCGCTTGACAGGGGATCCCTGCTCACACACGTTTGTGGCAGACGCCAAAGCGGGGGTACGGCTCGTGCCAGGATGGGCCAACTCGTGAACAGTGTTTAAAGACACAGAGGCAGAAATGAAACGGTGCAAAGTCAATCCACAGGTCCAAGGTCATACGAGAACACACTGGCTAGCTGGAGGCCACCCATTAGCGCCCTGGGTCTCAGTTTAACGCCAATGGGAATGTTCAGAAGCGTGGCCCAACCAGTTGAAGTACCAACAATCATTGTGTGTACTTGACTCCTAAAGCCCAGCACTGTCTCTTTAAAAGTGCCAAAAACATGTCAATCACTAACCACAGGGAAAGCACACCACCTACCTGGGCCTTGAGTAAGGCAGGGACAGGTTCACCCGGGAGACACGCCACATGGGCCAGGTTTATCACGGTGTCAAAGGCCGCGTTATCCAAGCCACTTGACAACACAAAATGCCTTCTTCCCATGTTGTGCAAACAAACCACTAGACTTTGCACACTTCATAACAATCTTTCTGCACTGAATGCGGAGGTTTGAAAACAAAGCACCCCCCTCCCCACCGAGGGCACATTCGGCCTCGAAGAACATTAGCAAAGGGTCTTGACAAAAGCAGTTAGCAGCCTGCTCTTTCCTAAGCCTCGGGCTACTCCTCCCCTCGCTCGCATTCCCAGGCTCTCCCGCCCCCATCCGGCATCAGGCACTCCTCCCACACCTCACGGACATCTGCTCATTTCTCCTCCCCCTCCCCAGCCAGCTTCCCCCAGGCCCCTGCTGCTTCACACCCTTCACACCCTGAAAACAAAGCACCCCCCTCCCCACCGAGGGCACATTCGGCCTCGAACAACATTAGCAAAGGGTCTTGACAAAAGCAGTTCCTAAGCCTCGGGCTACAGCGACTACACGAACAGCAAAGCTGTTTACTTAAACATGTAGGAACGTTTGCACATAACAGAGCTGGTGCATATGATGTTGGCAGGCTGGGAAAATGTGGAGGGGCCACCGAGTGATTTCACAGAATCGCCCTGTGCGAAATGCAAGTTACGCATACCAGAGAAAGTGCAAGGGACGACCAGGGCTGCAAGCATGACCTGCCTGGCCCTAGCAACTCACAACGAGAAACCTCCTACCACACACTGAAACATGAGTTCTAAGTACTGTGTGCGAACGTGTGCCCCCCTCCATGATGCGAACCCAACAACAAAAGAGCAAAACTGTTCAACAAGCACTGGCGTTGCCAATAGGTCTCGCAGTAGGAAAGTTGGAGCTATTGGTTTTCTAAATGACATTTTATATTTATTTATCGTTATTGGCATTGTCAATAACAATATATAAATATAAAATTTTATTTACAAAACCAATAGCTCCAACTTTCCTACTGCGAGACCTATTGGCAACGCCAGTGCTTGTTTTATTGTGCTGTGGTTGTGTAGGAGTGTATGAAATTTGTGTAATTTTATTTCACACATTAATGGAACATTTTGAAAAAATTATGCCAAATTCTGTAATTATTCAAAATGGAAATCCATTATTTAACGCTATGTTTTAGAGTGAAATGTGTCCTTGCATCAATTCTTGACACAAGAATGCATTTCGCACTTAAAGAAGTGTAAAAAAAACAGGAAAGCACCACAAACAACAGCTTATATTATGTTGTTTCCAAGCGTTTGATGTCAATTTTTACCGAGCATAACTGTGCGAAGTGGTGCAGGCGTGTAATTTTAGGGCTATTGCGTAAAGAAGCGTAAATCGAAATTTCTTAAATAGCACCAATTATGCCAGCGTAATTTACATTTCGCCCAGGCCTAACGTTGAGGTTAATTAGAGAGTGAAAAAATAGCGTATTACTAGTATCCTCGGAAATTCTAAGGACAACCAGGCCCCGCTGCTGAAAGCCTGTTAAATAATGAAGATATATCACTCAATTAGCGCTGTTGAATAATTCATCTGGCGCCGCCCTTCCCCTTCTCCCTGTCGCCCTGCGCAGCTCTTAAAGTCAGTCCCCTGACCGGAGTCCCAGAGCACGGGAGGCGGGCACTGCGTGAGTGACAGGCGGGCAAGTTATCAGAGACAGCTCATAAAACCATCTCAGGGAAAGCATCAGAGAGAGCGGAAGAAACAGGCGACAAATAATTACTGATACGAGGAGATGGGGAGGCGGGAAATAATGGAACAAAGGGGGGGGGTGGGAGTGAGGTGAAGAGAAAGGGAGAGTAGAAGAGCAGGGAAATAATGGAGGGAGAGCGGCCAGAGCGAGGTACAGAAGGAGAGGGAAAGAACTATCATCAAAATGAGAGGGATTGGGTGAGACAAAAATAGAAAGGAAGGGATGCGGGTAAACGGGAAAACAATGAGAGGGGGCGAGAGGCGGGAACAATATTGTAAATGAACGAATTTAAGGAAAATAAAAATAGGAGTTGGAAGTGGAGAGGGAAAAACGGGACTTAAATTATGGCTGCAGGAAGGAAACCACGTGCGCACACTAAAGAATAACACAGGCCCACAGCATCGCTGGGGGGCCTCCCGTCCCTTCAAGGACGCGAGGATGTGGTGTAAGGGCCAGAGTTGCCGATTTTGAAGTTGGGAACCAGGTTCGAGTCTGGCATCAGCTCAACATCCTGTGATTCTGGGCAAATCACCGAATCTCCCTTTGCCTACCAAGAAATTAAGGTGTCCTCTTGTAAAGCGCTCCAATACCTTTGGTCGCTATATAAAGCTGAAAAAAAAATGCCCCCCTTTAACGCCAAGGTCTATAGATATCTGTGAGATATGGATACTGGGAGATTTATGGTCCCTTCGTTACATTCTACCGGGAGGGCTACCATTTTGTGTTGCGCCACTGAGACCACTGAATAGCGTGCTGCGTATGGACACTTCTCTAAGGGCTGTGTGAACCCCCCCCCCCCCCCCCACCCTCCCCGTCTCCACCCCCACCTCCCAGCTTCATGGGAACGCAGGAGACTGCTTTTGCCCACCTGTGAGAGAGGGGGTATGGAATCTCGATTATATGAAAGAGGGCCCCACTGGTAGGTAGTTGACAGGACTGCATAGTGCAAAAGGGCATAACGCAGAGACCGAGGAGGGGGTACAGTAGAGCACATAGGGGGTGCACAAGTGGGTATAGACAGGGGAGAACAGAATCGTACGAGAGAGCCTGCAAGGACCTAAAACCTGAGCAGAGAGAATTCGTGTTGTGATCAGAGTCGCTGAAATAGCGAATTCCTGCAGCCAAAGCATTTTCGCATAATTATGGATTTGCTGAATTTGTCACATCATCCACAGTTGCTACACCATTTACAGATTTTCCCACAACTGTTTCTAGCGTCAACAGAAAAAAAGTTACCAATGAACAGAGCAGCACCACGTAAATGGATGTGTTAACTAGTGACATTTCTGTAGATGATAGCTGTGATCAGGTCTTAAAGAGATTAGCATTTGGCATATTTTGCGGTAAAATAGTTTTCCTATAGACTATGGGATGGTCCTTTTTGTCTGCAGCAGATACATAGCATTGGCTGCACCAACTATGGTGAAAACAACCCGCATTTAATGGCAGTGTTACCATGCACTGCATTTACCATAATGAACCTGAGCGAACTGGGTGCCGGGAGGTCAGACAGTGTGCTCCCTACCCCCTTGGTCTGATTGGTCTCCTTTAAGATGGCAGACACCGAGCTTGGTTGGTGCAGCTGTGCTCAGCGGGTGGTACAGAGACTGGAGAAGATGGTGAGCAGCATGGCCAGCACCCTTAAAATGAAGAGGTACTCTACTGAAGAAGGAAAATTCTCCTGAAACACGTCTCGTGTTACCTACCACTGGTTGCACCAACTATGGTGAAAACAAATTACTTTTAATTGGAGTAAGTGTTATCATGCAATGCATTTACTATCATGCATCTGAGCGAGCCTGGTGCGGGATGGCAGTTAGTGTGCTGTCTACCCTCCTTTGGAAGGTTGGGTAGGTAAGAGCACTTCTTTTTGCACAGAAGTGCATCTGTGCAGGAGAAATGCCCTCACTCGTAGTGCAGGACAACCAATGGATAGACGGGGCGGAGCCATTGCCATTGTACAACTTGTGATGGGCATGAGTGAAATGTGAATGACTCTTGAGCATACCAATGAATGAAAAGAGCTGGCTGACTCACACCCATGTACACACTTATGCATTATTTAGTTTTTATATTTTTTAAATACAATGGGCTGGCAAGACAGTGAGAGCCGTCTCTAGGCCCGACCTAGAAGCCTGTGATAAGTTTACTGAAGCAGTGCATGGCAGCCTCCAGGAGGGTTGGCCAATGGGCCATTTTTTCCTTGGCTGTTCCACGGACCGCACTTGTCACTGATTTTCCCAGGTTTATTCCCAGTAGTCCGAGTGCCTCCATGCTCCATTGCCTGGAGGTTTGTGTTTTTCTTTGTCTTTTTAAGATGCTTTGCTCGCCTCCCTCTCTCTTCCCGCCTTATTCTCCCATGTTGGTTGTCTTTCCGACCCCTCTCTGCCCCTAGCGCTTGCAAGTACTGTGTTCGTCACGGATGTCCCCAGTGGTCGCTGTTGGAGTGCCTCCAATCTAACTTGCCTTTAGATATGCTTTATTCTTTGTCTTGCTGAGCTTCTCTCTCTCTCTCTCTCTCTCTCTCTTCCCGCCTCATCCTCCCTTGTCAGGTTCTCGTTTACTGGTTCTCAGATTCAGCACAGTCTGTTCTGATCCCTTAAAGACTACCGAGCTCCATCTGTCAACAAGACCATCAAGGAAAAGATGTAAACAGGCTGTGGTGGGGGAGCTTTCTTCTCTGCAACAAAAGCAACATGTAAGGAGGAAAGGAATAGAGAGAAGCTAAAAGTGAACTGGGAGGACTGGGAGGATAGAGGCAGAGAGGGAGACCAGGTAGACAGAAAAAAAAGAAATAGGTATTCTCATTCCTTCACACCCTGTCCTCAAAATCTTTCCTTTCATCTTATCCCATGCTTTTCTTATTTTTATGTCTGGTTTTGCTCACTGGTGTCAAACAGACCTATTGTTTGCAATATACAGAGTGAGCTTTGGGTCACCACTCCGATCTTTGGCTTTCTTTGGCCAGCCTCTTTCAGCAATTGGCTTGAGACTTTGTCATTCACATTTTGGTTCTCCCCAATAGAATATTCATCTCTGGCGTAATGCTCATGGCTGCTTGGTTGTATGCTTGCGCCTCCATACAAGTGCTTACATTAAAGTGTATGAAGGACTCACGGCCGGCTCTACGGTGGTGTGACCGCACCGTGCTCTGACTTCAGGTGGCGGTGTTGTCTTTGCAAGTATATTATGGTTTGAAAAGCACCTGCTGCCGCCTTCTTGGCCTCCAGTGAACTCAGGCAGCAATAAAAATGTCAAGATAACTCTAGTGATTAATGTTTTTGTTTTTAGTGTTTCGGATGAATTTTATAAAGCGCGAACTCGACCCGAGGGTATCAGAGCGCTTTACATGAGCACCAGTTGTGTTACAGATGGACACATTAATTTTGTTAGGCACGGGGAGATTACACGATTTGTTAAAGGGTGGTATTGAGGGAATCCATGGGAGAGGTGGTCATTGGGGGTGCCAAGAAACATTGTTGCACTGGCCACCACCAGCACTAAAGCGGCCCTGAAAGGACTACTTCACATTGTAGATCTCTTTCTCCGATTCAGCAGATTCCCTACCATGCATGCTGCATGCGTCCGCACATTTAACTGAGACAAGCATCTGCCTTTGCCAATGCTTGTTCTATCTTGGTCCTCTTGTCCCTTGTCCCAATATCTCTTCAGTGTCTCTAAGAAAAGTGATACATTGCTAACATGGAAAATAAAACAAAATGATACAATTAGCCTTTCTTACATTTCGTGTCCCATATCCTTAGCTGTCTCCATCTAGATCTAGGAAAAATGTATGCAAAGTAAGCTAGAGAACAGGAAATATGTTGAGGAGAAGCAAAAATAAAAGAGAAGAGAAAGCAGAGAAGATACAAAGCTGATGCACATGATGTTCTAGGCATCCAAAAGATCAGGACAAATTAAAAATAAAATATCAGGGTGAAACATCAAAAATGATGAAAGGCTGTGGAGACTTGCTTTGTTGGAGTAAGTAGTGGAAGAATGCCAATAGGCATGGCATGAGTATAATAGACTACTGCGCCAGACTAGGGTTTGGCCTACTACTATTGGTATTCACCACCTCTGACAATGTAAACACTGTTGCTACCTGTACACTGTTAAGTCTTCACAGATATGTACCTACTTCTCACTATTGGTAACAGTTTGGAAGTCTCTCTGAGAATTAAAGCACCAGGTGACAAACTACTAGCACTAGTAAATCAATCTTTCCATAGAATATCTCATGTTTACATCAGTGAGAATGTACCTTGCTGTACTACCTCGAGAACACTTCAATTTGCTAGCAGAGATCTTATTTTTCTCTAACCTTACTTTACTCCTTCCAGATACGGATCCTCCGGTCTCTCTCGCCTTTGGTGCTAGAGTACCCTAACTTGGCTGTGCAAGAGCCATTACCTTCATCCCAACTAACAACAAGGTTCTAAAATTCCCCCTCCATCAATGGCACCCTACCAAAAACTGATTACTACAAAGAGATCTCTTGAATCCTGAAAATTGACTAGTCACATCAGCTAAAGAATGTTTTATGATGCGCAACATGTATAAAGTGTGTATAACTTGTTTGTTTTTCATTTTACCTTTGACTTTGTCTTGTCCTCATCCATACAATGGTACTTGCACAATCTTCTACAATGTAATCACTATTATTACTACTTATGCCATTAGGTAGCACATGTGCAGGGCCACTGGAATTATGAAGCAGGAGAGGGCCAAATTAGGAGACAAGGTTGAGTAAATTATGTGGCAAGAAAAGGCAAATTATGCAGCGCAACGGTGCACATTTTGTAATTGTATTACTTTTTTTATTTCATCATTTTTAAACTTGGTAACACTGCCTGGGCATTGGTTGCACCTCATTGTACCAGTTTATCCCCTTCCATGCGTCGGACGGCCCCCGGCCATCCTACGTCACAGTGGGCGTGTGCGGAGGACGGCCAGGCGCCGTCCGAACCCCGCCCACTCAATAAATCACCAGAACCACAGCGGAATTTGCGCTGCAGTCAAGGTGTTAAGACCCATATATAGCAATAAGTAAAAGAAAGGTGACCTGTACAGCTTTGCAAAGGGCCTTCAACTGTGCCGCAATATGTGTCACTGCATTTTCTGTAACTTTAGAGCCGCTTGAGCTAGAAATTTTTTGTTGTTGTTAATATATGTAGACTATGCTGTAGATGATGGATTGTGTGGCATATGCGGCAAATCTATAATTATACAAAAATTGCCTAAGCCACACAATCGCATAATTCCAGTGGCCCCGCACAAATGTTTAAACTTTGTGTTTCTGGTTGAGTGGTAGAGATTTACTCAATATCAACTGATCAATCAATCAATCAATCAATATAAAATTAATTGCATTTATTTATATAGCTCATACTACCCCTGACGAGGCGTTGAAATCAATAAATCAGCAAAAAACAATCATGTTCTTGTGACCGGTACCATGCCCGCTTTTGTAGCAGATCTGTGTACCATCGACCTGCAATTGAAATAACACTTAGAGCCTCATTACGATGTCTGGCGGAAAGCCTCCACCCTACGGGCAGAATTTCCTAGACAGCGTCAGAACCCTTCCGACCGACTCGGTCAGTTTACAATCCGCCTGACCAATTACGATGTTCGCGGTCGCAAAGTAAACCACAAGGTTATTCTGAATCGGTTTCGACTGGCTCTCGGAGAATCTCCGCCCTCTGTCAAATTTAAAGTGGGACAGACTAAAGAGTGGTGGGACTGCTGCAGAATTGGTTGCCTTACTGCACCAACCAAAAGACAGCTGAAAGCCAACAGACAGCCAAGGAACAGCACTTCAGTGGCGTAGCTGCCTTTCTTATGCATCCTCGAGTTCAGAACTGTAACTTCTACAATTAACTTTGACACATTAGGCCGAAACTGTGCAATCCATTTCTGTGTTGGCACAGCATTGCAGTTTAGTGGACTCCAGACAATAAGCTGGTACTTACCATAGAAATTATCCCTAAATGCCAGGTGTTTAATTAACGTGTGTTTGTAAAATGCACATTCGCCCAAGTTTTGGGTTCCTTGGAGCTGAAATAACAGATGCCTATTGTTACCCAAATCAATGATACTCATTTTTTCGACATCCGTTCGATCAATGATACTCAAAGTACAGTACCACATGCTGCCTCCTGGTCAGCGGTACAAAAGGGGGTGGTGATCGACGGAGCATCTGAACCAATTAAACACTCACACCCAGTCAACAGATCTGGGTTTAATCCATCACCGTTCTTTAGCCCACTCTGCACCCCAGTTCAGACATGACCATATGCAAATCAGTCTGACCCTGTGCCTCATGGGAACAGTCCAGCCCGAACTGCCAAGCCATACCTTCCCTGGACCGGATTCAAGCTTCCTGTTCAGCAGCAGCACTGGGCTGCTGTTTACTTGACTCAGCAGGAACACAAAAAAAATGCTAAATAAATGGACAAGAATGTATTTAAAGGTTAATTGAAGTTAAAAGAAGGAAGTAACCAGGGTATCCTGCACGGCTAAACTTTAGAAATACCTTCTTCATTTTTAAACACATCTTGCAGCAAAAGGGCAAAAGTATGATAAATTGTGTATTTCATTACCATGCAGAACTGTCTCACCTTAGTACATCAGATTATATTAGTACGTTGAGAAGTATTGTTTTAAA
This sequence comes from Lissotriton vulgaris, assembly GCF_964263255.1. Lineage (NCBI taxonomy): Eukaryota > Metazoa > Chordata > Amphibia > Caudata > Salamandridae > Lissotriton > Lissotriton vulgaris. The sequence continues at coordinate 1,435,600,299 of NC_141695.1, read as the reverse complement.
AGCGATAATTTTCAAACATGAATTTAGAAACATTCGTTTTTCCCCCCACTCTGACAACAATGCCAATAGTGAACTAAGAGGCAAGTTAGTTGTTATGTGAACTCTTTGGGTGGCTGGGTTCCTATTATACATGAAAATGATAGTTTATCAAATTATAGTTTATTAAATCAAACACAGAAGGGTTTGTAACACATCCTGAAGTCATGTATGTGATAATGATGAAAAAGACAGCAAAGTGAAAAAAAAACAACTGCCTAAGATCACACAATTTGGTTAATTGTAGAAGCTGGGATTAATCCCAAGCTTTTGGTTTCACATTGTAAAGTCAGACACTAGATGTGTATGCTTTGCTTCCCTTACACCCACCTTGATACAACCTCTCCTCCCCTTTGCCCGCACTCCTCGACCGCCACCCTGTTGGCATCAATGTCACATCACATCATATACTGAAATTTGTGGCCCTAGGGAAAATCTTTACAAGCACCCATGAGTTAGATGAAACACTGAGATGTCCCACCAGGGTTCAAACCCATGATCATAAGGTCAAACCTGTGATCATAAGATCAAATAGAGATCCCTGGAGTGAATGCATTGTCCACCGGGCCACCAACACAACATATTAACAATACCGATTTTTTTGCTGGTAAACGGCTGATAACAGCTAGGGGGTTCGACCTCGAATCTGGAAAACTGGGTTTGAGTCTCGGCAATAACGCTGAACATCCTGTGATTCTGGGCAAATCACTTAATCTCCTCGTGCCTAACACAAAAAAAGAAAGTGTCCTTATGTAATGCAACTGGTGCTATGTAGAGCGCACTGATACCCCATTCGGGTCAAGATTACGATATACAAAACTCTGTAAAAAACAACAAAAAAATAACTGCTGATAGATATGTGACGACAAATCCATACGATCAGGCACTGAGCTGCCTTTTAACAAGCATCGCTTTTTTGAGTACTATCATGTAAGCATTTGTTTGTTGAAAATAAACCACAACTGGCTGCAAGTTCCATGAAACCACACATATGATTAGGAAAGGCCTAAACAGTTACTGTGCCTTCTCAGTACCATCTGAAACCTGAAAGTGTGTGTGAGACAGTTTTGTCAGAGTTACATTGTGTGCAGTAGGTGATTGTGGGTGCCACAGCATTGGTGACAGAGTCAAACTCTTTGAGCGAGAGAGAGCATGGGATAGCTCTGTTGTAAGGGGGTTGAGCCTGTACTCTTTCTGCTAATGCACAAGTGTCACTGCTTTTTGGAGCCTGAGTCTGTTGGAGCTGAACTGTCTGAGACAAACTTTGAAGCCAGACACCTCTCAGTAATATGCATGGATGCTGAGGTAGCTCTTTCCGCCTCTGACTTTGGTCTGAAAGATCTGAGTAACCCGAGTGACAGATGTAGTATAAGAAGCTAGAACTGTAAGATCTGTGTGACCTGAGGATCTGATCTGGTGTTTGAAGCCTAAACCGGTTTGATTTGGGTTTTTGGAAGCATAGAACTCCTTGTACTCACATTCTTAACCCTTCCCTAATGATACCTGTACTGTGCCGTAGTACCACTGCCCCTTTAACCAGCACACCTCCCTCTTTGTTAAACTACCCACAACTCCAGTTACTCCCTTTCATCAATTTAAGAGCCAAATTTACTAGCTTTGTCAATGCATGTTTTACTAGCGGTTCTTCAGTATTTTGCACAACCACAGGGCAGCATTAGACTCTCATGATCAGGACATTAACACACAATATCTTAAATACTACCATAAGACTGTTTTAACGATATTTGAATTTTCCATATCATTGGTGGATTACTGGATCTTCACTCATATTTATCAATCTATTGAGGCCTACAGATCTAAAGATAGCTAAGCTGGTTAGCTGTACACCATATACTAACAAAGTCCCTAATGAGTGTGGTTGGAAAATGTCCCGGGGAACAGCGTCCGCAAGACTAACACTGGAACCGCCACCGGCCTTCTTCATGATATGCATACAAATGGAATTATTCCACCATATCACAGATTAATGATTCCCCTCTTTCTTCTTAGGATCTTTGATTTCAACTTTTATTTTGATATCAGTTACTGGAATGCTACACTTTGCCTCCAGAACAATCGTAAGGGATTAAGAGATATAGGGCCCCATTAGGATGGTGGGCGGATTGCCCCCGCCTGGCCGGCGGTTGTCACCGCTGGACCGGCAGGGGCAATTTGCCAGCTATCCCCGTAGAAAAGACCCCCCGCCATATCACAATGGCTGGGGGGTCCACGGCGGACGGAAAGACCGTCCGCCGCTTTTTCGTCCGGTCGACATGTCGAACGGGCAGGAAAGGGGTTCAATATTACTATGTGGCCTTGACCATGCCTTTCCGTGGCGGCATTGCCATGTTGTGCATGGAAGTGCACAACATGCCTTCCTGGCATTGTGGCGGGCGGTGCTGAGTGCACCGCCCGCCAAAATGTTAGGAATGCAGGATGCGCCCGCAACTGTGTCAGGCTCATCCTAATGGCACCCACGGGACCCCCGCCCTTATGGCGGGTGGCCCCTCCAATGTGCCCCATAGTGTCTTGTCAAGTTTAATTGCAGGAAGTTGTTTGATTGATCTCATTATATTCTTGGTGTTTACTTGTATTTCTGGTCATTAATACTTCTGTTGCAAATTATTTTTCCCTGCTTTCTTTAATTCAGATCTTGCATTCATAGTCCCAAAGAGATCAGTCTGGTTCAAGAGGAGAAGACTTGCACCTTGGTGAGACAGAAGTGGGGTCTACTTAGAGATTTGTTTTCAGTTTAGTAAAGTGCTTCAGCAGAATATAGTTTTGGATAGTAAAATGTAAGATAAACAAAATCAATTTCCACGGGCTAGTCAGTCCAATACATACTTACTAGAGTTCTAGAATTTTATCAAAGCAATCTTCTCCTTCACTATGAAATTGAATGCCAATATGGCCGATTGGCTATCTTTGCAAATATTGCAATATATTGTATTTTTTGTATCACAAACATAAGCATAATTGACAACAAAATTTCATATCATGCTCCATCACCAGTGACCATGACAATATCCACCTTTGCCACCAAGGATCTTCAGTGTCTGGTCATCTCTGCTACTGGTCCAGTCTAGCGAACCGTTTGACAAATTTCAGACCTTCACCTGCAACACAGAAGCTCTCCATGACACCTGCATGCAGAGCCTGGACAAGTCCCCATCTTACACCTTATAAAGGATCTTGTCAAACTCTAATTTCTCTCCCTATCTCCACTTCTGACCCTCTATCTTTGGGTTGGGACCAGCACTCTCTGTCATTGTTACTTGCAATGCTTAATTTACAGAGAAAATAATAAGAGCAGAGGGCAAAGTTTTTCTTAAGAGTCTGCTGCCCATACTGATGAATAGCAAAACTGCACAATTTTTCTTTCATGTCACAAATCTTTCTTGCACCACCCCACACTCCCTGTCTCTTTATCTAAATCTTGCAGGCTCCTTTTCATCCCTGCTTTTTAGGTCGAGCCTGTGCAGCGCTTAAGCTGCTTTTCGAGCTGCGCTGCATTGAAGTATGTACTTGAAGCCCCGCCCACTCTCCGCCCATGTTTGTAATTGGGTTTTGTCATTGTCCTTCATAAATGCTGGCGTTTGATTCATGATTGGGCCTGTTAGTCCTTCCTTGGTACCGCCTTGTCTTCATTTGCAGCCTCCCATGAGGACTGCCCTTTTACTTTGGTTGTTATATGGTTCGTCTTCTTTAGTCTGTAAGCACTATTTTCTTTAATGAGTTTCTCTTACTGCAGGAGGGCAGTAGGATCTCTTGTGCACAGTTGTGATCACTGGCTTGTTTATTTAAGTTGTAGCAAATGGGGAGCTCTTCAGTGGCCATGAGAGACAGAAGGGGGCAACTCAGCGATGCCTTCAAGCCTTTGGAATGCAATAGGTCTCGCATTTATGAGAGTTTAACCTACTGGCATTGTAAATGGCAATGCCTTTGATTTAGGTTTTAAAAAACAAAACATAACTAAAAGGCATTGTCATTTTCAATGCCAATAGCTCAAACTCGCGGAAATGCAAGACCTATTGCATTGCAGATGCTTGTTTTCTTTGCCATTATTTTTCTATCTTTCAATTATTCCCCGTTTCTCCCTTTTCTGTCTTTCACTTGCTCTGGGCGAAAGATTTTTGATGAGAAACAAGGCCTGTTATCCAAAGATAAATGCCGGTGCCAGTGTCAGCAACAACCGGCACAAATTAAGCAGCAGTTGCCATGTACACATAAGAGAGCTCTACAATTAAGCCTTTTTATGAATTAACACAAGTTTTCGTAAAGAAAGTTTTAAGGCATTTATGGCCCAAATGCAAACACACAAAATATATGGCGAAGAAGCACTGAGGTAGCTTGGCGAACTGAAAAATGTACAAACAGGGCATAATGTTTCATATGTATAGAACAGCCATGGGTCAACATGATATGTCCAAGTTACAGGCAATGGGTTTGGGGTGTATTAAAATAACTTCTACACAGTCCCATCTGACCACTTTCAGCTCAGCTGTATCTCGGAGAGCCAGACTGGGTACCAGCCCTAATAATGCATCATCTGCGACTTGCTGAATAAATAAGCAATTTTCCATGGCAGGAAAGAAATATCTTCATGCAAAAGACTTAACTGCGCTTTGGGCCTTGCCTGTGGCTTAACTATAAAGTCCGCACTGCAAGTGATGCCACAGGCCACAGTTGTCCTCAAAGATGGGAAGGACTCTCAGGGCTGCAACTGCTGTCAATAGTGTTTGGCTTCTGTGCCTTTCTAGCCGCAAAGCATCCTGGGAGGCCGCCAGAGACCTTGCCTAATTTATAGAAGAGATTTGTCTTTTTAGCTGGATTCAGAGATATTAAGGTAATGGGGCTGAGGGCGGTGAGAAGGGGCACTTGGTAAGGAGAGCCCACAGCTGAACACTACAAGAGGTAGGAAGTCTGTAGCTATCCTTCTGGATACCCGCTCCATGCTACTCTACCTAGGGCCTGATCGGGCCAGTTCTATAGAAGCCGAACCAGTGGCGTAGGAAGAGGGGTGCAGTGGGTGCGGGCCGCCCCGGGTTTCATCACTGAGGGCGGTGACAAAATGGCATAAATATGTGTTTTAAATACATACTTTTGCCATATTGTCAAGCCGGGGGTGACAAGAAAATTTCCGCACCGGGTACCACCTGACCTAGCTACGCCACTGAGCGTGAGCGGAACATTTATTTAAGTTAATACTTCAGTCTATTCATCTAAGGTTGCGGTGTTGGCTGTGGAGAAGTGTGGCTCAATGAGTAGAGCGGCAGACCCTGATGCAGACGTCTAGCCCGGGACCAGGGTTCAATTCCCCGCCTTGGCGGGTCTTGGGCTCAAAAATTCCACGGACCTGATCATTCTCGCCTCGGTGCCTATTCTAATCATGGAGTCCCACTCTGCAACTCTGGGCAATAGCTTGCTTAATCTCCACAACAGCCCCCACAACGCTAAGGATGCCTGGCCTCCACCTTGGGGGTGCCCAGGAGTGGACACCTCACAGGGAAAGCCAGGATGGGTTCCACAGCAGTATTCGTACAAGCGCATTGAGACCCTTGTGGGTGAGTAGTGCGCTATACACGTATATCAATTTACATTTTACTGTTCTAACCCAAGGACACTTTTGGGTTCATGCAAATCAGAATGATTGGGCGGACATTCTAATATGTCATTACTCAAGATCCTTTTGTACAACTTGATACTATCTGGTGCATATGTGTGTGTGTGTGTGTGTGTGTGTGAGAAAGGAAAAGAGGTGAGGACTAGGGGTGCATTGTGACAGGAAAAGAGAGAGTTGAGGACTCGGGGTGCATGTGTGTGTGAGTGTGTCTGTGGGAGTGAGAGAGAAAGGGAGAGGTTAGGACTTGGGGTGCATATGCGTGTATGTGTCTGTATGTGCAAATGGGTGTTTGTGTGTAGAAGAAAGAGAGAGAGGTGAGGACTGGATGCTCAGCTTTCCCCATATGTTCTATTCCGCTCTGCTCATTGGATGATTTCGCATAAACGCATCCAATGGCAGGAAGACTGGAAGAGGGAGGGGTTGCAGTCGCACAGTGAACATGCAGAAGACATTGATGTCCGCGGTTCCACTCCTGCCCTCTTGTGGCCACCATCATCATGTCATGCTCCAGTTCTCTGTTTATCTGGTCTGCCTAGCCACCTGACTTACCTTGGTGCTGTGCAAGTCAGCCTGCGGCCCAGGAGACAGAGATGTGAAGATTGCAAGCACCAGTATCCAGACTTCGGAGGATGCTCTCTACCATATTGGGTGGATTTTGGTCGTTATGGTGCACCTCCCTGGCCATCATGTGTGCCCTGCCACACTGTGAGCATTCTTGGCACATTGTGAGCATCTTTGTTTTATTGTGGCACTATGGTGCCCATACCCGGTATAACTGTGCCTCGGACTAAGGTGGTCATGAATGGTATAAAGTGAACCTTCTTGGGGGTGCCCTAATTTATTGGGCCCATTCATAGCATTTTTAAACTCATCACTGGCATGATAATGGCCATCCCGGATATACTGGTGCTTACCCCTAACGCAAGGATGGCCTTCTGTGCTGTCACAGAGCCCCGAAACCATGTGATCACTGTTAGTATATTCAGACATCTTTGGCATAAGTATTTTGCCAAGGTGGCCATAAGAGTAGCCGTCCTGGCTTAAATTAGCCCCCCCCCACCCTTAGCATATTGTGGTCTTCCATGGCAGTATGGTGGGTATAACTGCTTGTGAGTATAGTTGTACAAAAGGGGGTGGTGATGGGCTGGACTGTTCCCATGAGGCACAGGGTCAGACTGATTTGCATATGGCCATGTCTGAACTGGGGTGGCTGAGTGAGCTAAAGAATGGTGATGGATCAAACCCAGATCAGCTGACTCGGGGTGAGTGTTTGATTTGCTCAAACGCTCCGTCCATCATCCCCTTTTGTTTCGCTTTGTTCGCCATAAGTTGGCAGGGTATGCTCAGACGTGAGTCCCTTGCTCACTTGGCCACTGGATTCAAGAAAGCCTGGCTGATGAGGATTATGAATCCGAAACCGATCCCAGGATGCTTGTTTCCGGTCCAGGGAAGACATGGCTTGACAGTTCGGGCTGGACTGTTCCCATGAGGCACAGGGTCAGACTGATTTGCATATAGCCATGTCTGAACTGGGGTGGCTGAGTAAGCTAAAGAATGGTGATGGATTAAACTCAGATCAGTTGACTGGGGGTGAGTGTTTGATTTGCTGAAACGCTCCGTCCATCATCCCCTTTTGTTTCGCTGTGGGTATAGTTGGCATATTATTGTCATCCTTGGCAATCTGGTTACCATCACTCGCATAATGATGGCTAACTCGGGTATAGGGAGCATTCCTGAACTGATGGTGACCATTCCTGGAATAGAGGCAGCTAGGCATAATGCAGTAATACTTGGCCTATTGTGTACAGCCATGTCATAATGGTAGCCATATTAAGGTTTAGTGGTGGTTATTCCTAGCAAAATGGTTGTTTTGGAATAAGGTGACCGTTCTTGTCATATTGTTCCATTAAGGTATGATACTGGCATTTGTATAGAGCACATCCCATCATTATTATGGCTTTTCAGTACTACTGGCTTTCTGGGATCACTTGCCACACAGGTCTGAGGGTCATTTGCAAGCCAGGTTCTAAGTCATGTGTGTATCCCTGGCTAATTGTGGTCATCCTAGACGTTGCAGTGGCTATCCTTTGCATAATGATTTCAAGCCCTTGGATATAGGGGCAATTCACTGCTTCTGTTGGCCAGTTAACATCATGAAGGCACAGTCCCATCTGGTAGCAAACCCTGACGTCAAATGGATATTTGTTTCAAGTGATGGCGGTATTTGGGCACGTGTGGCAGAATCTGTTCATGCGGGCAGTGGCACAAGTGAGTACTTGATAAAAATGACATGGTTGGGACCAATCCAGTGTATTTACTGAAATGAAATGTATTATTTGAGTGCAAAAAGATGATTATAGAAACACCATAAGATGGTGTTGGTGGAACTGAGTTTGTTTGCCCAAAATGATCAGGCATTTGGGAGTAAAGTGTGAGTATTATCAGAAGATAACAAATTGGTGCTTAAAATGAAACTACTTAGCAAAAAAATCCCGACACAATTGTGTTTCAGGTCATAAAGTGTGTATTTATAAAAATGGCAATTTGATGTTTCAGGGCGCGATGAGTGCTTTGTTATTATATATTTCAGGTTAATATTTCATCTTAGTACGGTACATTTAGTGCTCATATGATTTCCTTTGAGACATAGGGTTTTACAGTAATGTCAAGGCTTGCGTGGAGGCACTACAGTATTTATAATCATATAGTTGTTAATGACATTATTACTAGGGATGCAAGAGACTTAAGTGTTTAGGATTTGTGTAACCTAAGAGATGTGTTTACTGTCTGAACTGTTGAGTTCTCTTCCCTGAGATGTATCTCAAGTAACTATTAGATTTTTTCTAAATTTGTCAATATCTTTGCTTTATTTGGACTGAGATTGTGAGATGAGTTATTTTTCATTTATGTTCCATCCTGCCCCTTTCATTCTCAGTCATAAAATATGAGTATGGAGGAAAAATGAAAACAAGTGAAGCAAGATGCTATAGATATATAGCATACAACGCCAAACTGCATACTGAGAATATTTGCAGGTCTTCCTTGCACTCCATAATACTAGGGCCAGCTATTTATACCCCAATGTATTCAAGACTCTCCAGTCGTCACTCGCTCAATTATAGCATCATTTGCCATCTCTGCTTCTCTGCGCTTCTAGGGGCCTTCAGAGCTAGGTCTTGACGTTCCTGAATAGAATAATGGTTGCCCATTTCATATAGAGCAGGTCCCAGCAGTAGGTTTGGGGCTAGCAGAGGAACAAAATCATTGAGAAGTCAGTAGAGAAATAAAGAGCTTGCTTTTCCCAATTGAAGGTCTCAATGTAAACCTATTGCCCAACCGATGACTTGTTTCTACATACTGTTTGCGATCTCTGGCCCGGCTCCTCCGTGATGCCGGAGGAGCGTCGTCACATTGCTCAGAGTCAGTCAGGGAACAATAAAATGATAATAAAACAATATTAGCATTTGATTTTTCCTTGACTGACTGGACTATGGAATCTAGGGCGGTCCCAGGCCTGGGTATGTCAGGGAGGAGTATGGCATGGGCACTGTAAGTGTGCATGCCGGCCATTTTAGGGCTGCCAAACTGACATGCACACTTATATTTCTCTAACCCAGCTGTGTTGCACAGCTGGATGGAGAAATGGCACGGGCTGCCTGTGCCTGAGCGAGCATCAGACCAGCCTATTCAGGCCAATCCCGACTCTTTCCTCATGGTTGTTATAGCATGAGAGCAGCATCTGGATTGGGTGGAGAGGCTGTGCTTTGTGCCCCAGTGACTTCTGGGAGTAGAGGAGCATCGAAACGGCCGGCAGTGTCAGTGACAGGTACGTTCTTTAGATGTATGACGGTACAACGCGTGGTATTACCACGCGTACTGTTACAACGCAGGCTTTACAACGCAAGTCGTTACAACGACTTGCGTTGGGGGGCGCTGGATAGTGAATAGTTTAATTTACTATATCAACTCCAGTCCCCGTGGATAGTAGGGAAGGTGTTGGATTGTAAATTAAACTATTCCCTATCCTAGAGCGCCCTCCAGCGAAAGTCGTTGTAACGACTTTCGTTGTAAAACCTGCGTTGTAATGGTACAGCGTTGTAATAGTTTTGTTGTAAAGGATGTTTCCCACGTTTTTTTAATCATAATTCCCCTAACACCCCCGCCACACCACTTTAGATTTGCCCCAGCCGCCACTGTGAGATCTTATCTTCATATTCCTCTTATTACAACCTTAAGTGTAAGCTGCATACAATGTGTTAAGTCTGGACCACACAGTGCAGGCGTCCCGTACAACACCAAAATTCAAGACTAATACATGTGACCACTACTGGCACTCTTCTCTCATCAGTGCACCTTAGAAGCAATACTCATTTGACCATTTGGAAACTACTCTAGGGCCTTAAGAGGAGGTTGTTAACTGCTATAGATATGTTACAATACAATGAATCCAATCTGGCCCTCTAAGTCTCACATTATCTTTTCCATTTTGGTCAGGACTTCTTTAAATGTCCCATAAACAAGTCCTCCTAATCGTAATTGACCACCTGGTGCAGAAGGTAATCTACTTTAATGTTGGGTTTATATTAATCTGCAATAATATTGGCTCCTGAATATCAACTACCACTATATCATCATGGTAATTATATATGGGTAAGTATAGATTATCTATTATTCTTAACTCAATATCTAAGAATAGTTGAATACTTACTATATACGTACTACACGTACTAATAATGATCTTGATATTTATGTTCTCCATTATGAATTTACTGGTCTAGGGAACAACGTCTTTCCTGGTGCATCTGTGCCCAGAAATATAAATGCAAACTCAGACCCGATAATTTCAGTCCCAAAGACATCAGGCCCAGACTTTCCTGGGGTGCCTCAGCGGCTGTGACAGCTTTGCGCTTGCATGCTGGCATCCTGCAGCTGGGGGAAGCAGAAGAAGCTTTTCCCAGTGGAAGTACTATTGGTCGGTCCTCCTGCTGCTCCTTTGGCCCATCCACAGGCAAAGGAAAAATGCCTTTCAATATATACCACCTGTCTGAAGCAGATGGTAAATATTTATGGATTTTTACCTATTATTCTCCCCTGGAAGGGGGAAAAAACATGAGGGATTGGGCATGATGCTCTAGATTCTGCGTGTTTATTCCCCATTAGAACATTGGAATGTTGGGAGCTCCATTGAAAACAATAGCGTGCTCCGGGCATTAAATGGCCAATAGAAGCCCGGAGCTCCAACATTGCAAAGTTGTCGTTCACAGCTGTTATTGTGAACAAAGGTCTTACAGAGCCTGAGGGGATTTCAATCCCCTCGGGCTCCATGAGTCCTTTGTTTTATTTGTTAGAACATTGCCCTCTGATGGCAGAATGCTCTAATTGCCTTATAGCCCTCTGTAGCTGGGCTATATGGGCATTGAAGTTCCGCTCCCTTGTTAAAGGCACAAGTCGAAAGCTAGAGCTGGCCTCTAATGGCCGGTATAGCCCGCTACAGTGGGCTATAAGGCTATATTAATTGTGAAATGTTTTTTAATCCCCATTATCTCCCCAGAAGACACCACCTGGTATTGTTGATTCTGACACAAGGAGATGATGGACGGAGCACTGAAACTTTTCAGACACTCAACCCCAGTCACACATCTGGGTGGAATCCATCATCATTCTTTAGCTCACTTCGCCACCTCAGTTCATACTTTGCTATATGCAATTCAGTCTTGACCCTGTGCCTCAAGGGAACAGTTCAGCCCGAACTGTCAAGCCAGGTCTTTCCTGAACCGGTCCCAGGATGCTTGCTTCCGGTCCAGGGAAGACATGGCTTAGCAGTTCGGGCTGGACTGTTGCCATGAGGCACAGGGTCAAGACTGATTTGCATACAGCATTGTCTGAACTGGAGTGGCAAAGTGAGCTAAAGAATGATGTTGGATTCAACCTAGATCTGTGACTGGGGGTGAGTGTATGAAAAGTTTCAGCGCTCCGCCCATCATCTCCTTGTGTTTGCATTGTTAATTCTGGCCCCAGTATCTCCCGTTGAGATAACAGGCACCTTACAATCGGGCCCATAGTGGTAGTCAATATTCTGCAGTCTATGGGGCATATTACCAACAACTAGCGATAATTATCGCTATGTTGGTTTAGCGGCGATATTTTTATCGCCGAGCTGCGGCGATTTTTATCGCTTAGGAACCCTGCTATTATCAAGGTTTATCTCCTAAGCGATAAAAATCGGCCTAAATGCATGAATATCGCTGAAAAGTCAGCGATATTCATGCATTACCGAGCTAATGCTCTTAACCATGTTATCCACCTACCAATGGATAACATGGCTAAGAACTGCTCAGGGGCCGGTGTTAGCTTTTGGAGATATTCGCGCTTAGCGCGAATATCTCTAAAAGTTGGTAATAGGAGATAGCGATGTTAGCGACTGTTTCCAGTCGCTAACATCTTGGCACGCCCACTTTGCATGTCATTAGTGATAAATATCACTGACATGCAAAGCGGGGCCCAAGATGGTTGCTATCTCCTACTAGCTGTCGCTAACTGGTGTTAGCGACAGCTAGGTAATAGGGAGATAATTTTATCTCCGCTTTCTGGGTTTTTAAAGTCAAAAAAGCGGAGATAAACCCCCTTGATAATATGCCCCTATATTCTTGTAGGTTTGGTATTTATGACCTCGATATTCTGACATACAACCATGCAGGACCTACAAGACAGAATTCAAGCAGGCAAAAGAATCTGGGTGGGGATCATTTAAATTAGCCAGAAAATGGGGCCACTCTGCCACTGGCTATTTTTAGTCTTTGGTCCAAGCATCCTGCCTCAGGAGGCCACTGCGATGTTTGGGGGGGGGGGAGAGAGCTCCCAATGGCTAGTGGCCTTGCTACTTCTGCAAGGTAGCACCTTGGATGCATGAAGTGAGAGGAACTATTAAAGGATGCAAACGCGGTGTAAAACCCGCTCCTGGGAGTGCGCATGTAGCGTGCTGCTACCTGGCAGAGCAGCCAGCTATTTTGAACCCATCTGCAAGAAACAGCGTGTCGCCCACCGCAGATAGCAATTTAATCAGGGCTCTGTGGTAGCTTGGGAATAGCTGTATACAAGGAGAAGTCGTGCTTAGCAACCACCAGTGCGGATCCAGGCTCAGCAGCCATTGCAGGAGCGCCATTACCAGATTGGTAATTTACATCAAATAAACGGAGCAGCGTACAGCCAGAGCGTGAAATAGTGTCCTAGAAGTCAAATGTTATAATATTCATTACATATCCTTTGAAAGAGGGAGTGAGAGACCATGTGGAGCAGAGCTCATCCAACCAATGCGCTCATTCGGCCGCCATGTTTGTCCTACACTCACGCTTTCAAGTCAAACAGCAAAATCACAGCGGTAAGCTTTTAAAATGGTCAAATATGTGGACTTGTTCTGTGATTTTCTGACTTTTATTCCAAAATTATACTAGTAAAGTGAGTTGGTGTGTAGACACCGGAGGCACAACACAACAAATCGACAGAACATCTAGGCACTTCCTGGCTAAAGATGTGTTTGACACCTCAGCTTCAAGAGGAATGTATTACTTTGTTTTATTTTTATGTCAGCTGGTTTGTTTTGGATTGGTGAACATGTTCGGTTGTGTCATTTCCTTAACTGCGAAAGAGCCCCAGCCTTTTGAGCTACAATATGTCCTGGGAAAATTAAATACATTTTAGTAGCAGAATGAGTGTCAGAGTAGGACACAATGTCTTATACTTGGACGCAGAAACTACAGAATTCTGTGGTTGATATATTTTAGATATAATCATTGATTTACCACACTTGCCACATATTCCACTAATTAAAACATAATTTGCAGATTTCAGCAAAAAATGTTGGATGCTCAAACGGACCAAAAGGTACTTGAAATGGTTAAGTGGTGCCGTGCAGTAGCCGACTTTTTGCAAAAGTTAACTGTTCACCTTTTAGGTGACCAATGCAATGTAGCATCCGGTGGTGGAGTTACTGCAGTCTCGTGATATTTCCCCCCTAATGAAACTGGCAGTAGGGATCTAAACATCTACAATAAGGGAGACATGATCATTTAACATTGAGTCTCTACAATTTAGAGAGAGTTTGCATGGTTGTCAGGCACTACTTAATTGGTGGGAAAAAAGTTTGAAGAATTCAAAGTTATCTCGCTCAGTCCTGATTCCATAAGAATGTTATACAGGAAAACCATTGCACCCAATTGGTACCAATTTTTATGAAGGCATTTACGTTCTTTTATTTATGTCCGTAGCCTTTATTTATGTAGGTAAACTTCTGTAGCGCACACTGAAGAGATGTACTGATGTGTGGGGATACAATGAATCGAGAGATGCTAGAAGAGGGATGGGGGATGCAGAAAGGTGGGTACCTGTACATCCCTGATCATCCTCCCTCCGGCAATTGTGAAGCGCTCCGATATCCCTCAGGATCATGCTTGCGCTATATAAAACTTTATAAATAAAATGAAAAGGTTCTATTTCGAGAACAAAATTATCGTGCTACCAAAATACTGTGCCCTAAATATCGACTTATCTAAACTGATTGAATTTAAGTATGTATAGGAAAGTATAGATTTACTATTCCCAGCTCCACATCTTTGAACCTTGAAGATATATCTCCCATTAAGGCACATTAGATGTGGAGTTAAGAATACATCCGGATGAGGGCATTGTTGATCTCTCCTTATTTTGTCTGGCTTCACATCAACAAGAAGCTCACAACTGGTTGGAATCCATTTAATGGTTTTTAGTAGGCAAACGTTTTCACACATATTTTCCACTCATCCAGGACTTACAAGCAAAGACAACTTAGTATGTAAGCACAAGCAGGACCACTGGAATTATGCAGCAATGCATGGGTAAATTATGCGAGTAAGTTGACAACATTGTGCAGCAGGTAATGTCATCAAAGTCAAATTATGCAGAACTTTTTCTGGTTCTGTGAATTAGGTATTTTTGGACATATGTACGAACACATTTCCCTATAGACGCAGAATGGGTAAAACCTTTTGATACACCCGACCCTTTGTCACGTCAACAAATATTGGTGTGGAGACAAAATGGATCTCACAGCTGTAAGAATAAGTATTGTTTCTTCAAATAAAAAAAAATCTACATATTTGCCACGGACCAGGCCCAATCATTTATGGACTATTTTATTTTGCATGGTGCACTGGAGCATCACTTTATTAATACTGGCCTCTCTGCCAAAAACCGGAAGGCAGCAAGGTATTTAATTAACAGTTTCTATAGCCCCATTACCGTGGGCCATATATGTCAACATCTTTGACACAGTAAATTGAAAAGAAAGCAGCAATTTGGTTACTCAGTTGGAATGACGCAATGCTCTGAGAAGACCTGGCTCTTTTCTCAGCTCTAACCCTTGGTTTGCTCCCTGCTTAGTCCTGCTCCAGCGCTGGGACGCCTCTTTGCTGAGGCACCGATGCGCTTTATAAATATTTTAATCTAATCTAATTCTAGCCCCTGTGCAACCAATGTTAAATTACAGTGTCCACCATGTCACTGCATCCCTGTGTCGTGAACCACACATCAGGGGATGCTTTACATTGCAGTTCCAGCCTGTGACAGGCAGGTTTTTCCTTCAGCCTGTGAAGTATAGAAATAGGTTTTCGAGGACAGTGGTTGAATGTCTATTTTGCGTGCTTTACCTAGGCTCAGTCCTGGCAGACCATGACCCACTTAGACTACTGCAGTGGCGGACGCTAGCTGGGGAAATCCATGGGGCAGCATGGGGGAAAAATCAATAAAAACAAAACGTACCTTCATCTTGACATCCACATCCTCACCTCTTCTTGAGCTCCGAAGATGCGGACACAGGCTCCTAGACTCCACTGGGCAAATCCTGATGCTATTCTTATGCTGGTATTACCCAGCATGAGAGAAGCGTAGGGTTCGGGCGGAGCGGGCTGGTCCCAAGCAGGGACTGGGAGCCTATGCTCCTGAACACTGATGATATCTCCAAGCAGCAGCCTGGAGATATCCAAGTGTGCATGCCGGTTTGGCCGCCCTAAGACAACCAGCCAAACCGACTTGCTCACTGGCAGTGCCCTGATTCCCACCACTCCTCCTGCTGCCGGAAGTCCTGCCTCCAAGACTCAGGTGAGGCTCCAGAGTAAAATAAAATGATAATAAAGCAGTTTTATTAACTCCTTTATTATCATCTTTTTTACATGCGCCTGCTGGTTCCAGCAGTGGGGCGACGCTTCTCTGCCATAACGGAGGAGCAGCCCCTGGACTACTGACAAAGAACACCTGGTTCTTTCTCTTGTTCCCCAACTATATTATACTATGGAGAACTTCACTTTCTTGTTGCAGAGTAAAGCACTTTCCCCAATCTATCTGTAAGGACATTGACATCTGGTCAAAGTACTCACAGACTTCTAAAATATGCACATTTCTTCCAGTTTCAGGAGTTGCATTTCATTCTATAGGCTGCATTCTTGGGAGAAATTGGTCTCTTTAAGTTAGAAATATTCCAGAAAACTGTAGATGGTGTTAGACATGGCATCTTTTTGCATGTTTCCCCTGCCTTTTTGCTTTCTGGGCCCCTGTTATTAATGGTATGTTGGACTTTGTTTTGCTGGTTTAGTGTCTGTGTGCACGTTCTCACTGCTGTTCAGTGTTAAAGTGCAAGTGCTCCTATTGTAAATTGTGTTTATGGATTGGTGTTTCCATGGTTGGCTTATTTGATTTAGTACTAAGGGCCATATGTATCAAGCCGAACGGGAAAAAGCCTTTTGGGATGTATCATCCCAAAAGTCCATCGCAAAATAGGGAATCTCAAAATTTGTGATTCCCTATTTTGCAATTGCATTTAAGGAATCACAAGTTGCGATTCTTTAAATGCAATTCTGGAGCAGCCACAAATTGTGATTTGTCCTTAAGGAATCACCAATTACCACCAACTTCAAGTTGGTGGTAATTTGCGATTTCCTTGAAAAATGCACTTTTATGCATTTTTCAAAGTGCCATGTGGCGCATATACATGCCCTTAGGGCATGTATGTGCGCCACATGTGCACACATGAATATTTCAGGGGTGCAACAGGATGTCCTTTTGACACCCTTGCACCCTTCAAATTGCATTTGCAAATTGCAAGTACCTAATGGGTACTCGCAGATTGCGAATGTCTTCCAATTCATTCCTAAGGGCCTCCAGGCCCATAGGAATGAATGGGAAGGTATTCCTTAATTGCAAATCACCATTTGCGATTCACAATTAAGGAATATGTAGGAATTGCAATTATAATTGCAAATCCTACAAACATTGCATTTTGCGAGTCTTTAATAGCGATTAGCTAAAAATCGCTATTAAGGACTCGCAAAATGGTTTTATGATACATATGACCCTAAGTCTCTGGTATAGTGCACTGTGTGTGCCCAGGGCCTGTAAATCAAATGCTGCTAGTGGGCCCGCAGCACTGATTGTGCCACCCACACAAGCAACCTTTCATAGGTGTCTCAGACCTGCCACTGCAGTGTCTGTGCACACTTTTTACTGCCATGTCGACCTGGCAAGAGCCTGCTAGGCCAAAACCATCCCTTTTCTTACATGTCAGGCATCCATCAGGTAGTAACAAGGTGCCCCCATGTGCAGGGTGCAGTGTATGTGAAAGGCATGACATGTCCTAGTGTGTGACGTGTCCTGATAGTG
This sequence comes from Lissotriton vulgaris, assembly GCF_964263255.1. NCBI lineage: Eukaryota > Metazoa > Chordata > Amphibia > Caudata > Salamandridae > Lissotriton > Lissotriton vulgaris. Next base: position 1,435,582,955 of record NC_141695.1, on the reverse strand, counting down.
AAAGACTGCCAATTTAGTTTTTCACAGTTGAAAGGCTAGCTGTCCCATGGGCTAACATTTAAGATGCTCTGTAATATCTTACCTGTACAACTTTCCTTTTGGATGAGATAGGGAAATGGAGTTTAAGGTCTCTGAACTCAGCGTTTAATAACACCACTTTTTAGTGAGATGGTTTTTAAATTGTGTCTTTGAAATGCCACTTCTAGAAAGTAGTTTAAACCAAAGGGGTTTCGTCCGTTCTGGGAGCCTGGCAGGACGTCTAATACATTTTTTCAAACAAGGGGTACCAGGCCACCAATTTCAGTACTGCTAATTAATACTGCAGATTCGAAATACAACGCAAAAAATCATTGTACTTTACTTTCATATTTGTATTGATTCAACTTCATTTCAAACAACTGTTCATTACTCTTGATGCATAGGAGGAATACACATTTCATTCAGTATATTGTGCGAATCAAAATTGTATGAAAAACATTTTACAAAAACATATTATAATCAAAAACAAAGACAAAACACTGTTGTATTTGCATCAATTAATTACACCAGTCCAAAATTTCAACAATTGCCTGCCAAAATTCAAATTCTATGTGGCACTATGACAGGCAGGCTGTGGGGAAAATTATTTTTTATAAAAGTTCGCTCTCGGGGTATGTTTCAATTATGACACCCTCACTAGAGTCCCATTCAATGTTGGTCCCTCGCAGACGATTAAAGACGTTCTAGAAAGTAGGCATTTTCTTGTTTAACCATTCTGTGTGCATCTGCTGGTTTGTGTATTGACTGTCTGGTTTTGGAGTGACAGGGGCTGGGGATGTGCATTCACTGTAGACAGCTACAAGGGGGGTTGTGTTGTGTCCTGCCTTAACTGGGTGACTCAGTTGGCTGAATAGGCCTGTTCTGCATTTAGAGTGGTGGGATGAGTTTTCACTAGCACCTCAATAGGCAATGTCTCCTCTGTACAATGCTGTCTCCACCTTCTGTATTGAAGCTGGGCCAGAGAGGGCAAAACTGGTTTGGACTGAGCTCCGACACCCTTGCCACATAGGGAATAAAGAGAAGATGTGGTATAAATATTGGGGTCCTTACCCCAGGACTTTAGAACTCTTTTGGATCAATGAACCTGCCAAGAAGAAGAGCTGGAGAAGCTTTTGGGTGGAACTACCACTTTGCCATGTTGGCCTGCAACGGCTGCTTCGGTCTGCGGCAGAGAAAGGACTGGACTGAACTTTCTGCAACTTCTTTGTTTGAGTTTCTCCAAGGGTATGAGGTAGAGCTTGGCCCATGTTCAAGAAGTCTCAGGAAAAGCAAGGACCTCAAATTCATCTGCTAAAACCACTGGGAACTGTGTGTTTTGTGCTGCAACAGAAGAAAAAAACAACCTGATGCTGTCAACGACGCCGATGCTGGCTCCATGTCCTGAAGGTACCACAGAGGGCACTACTGCACTTCACATGGCAATCTGTATCTCACCACTGCCGCCACCGAGCTGCTGCTTGCACTGTGACCTGTGGGCACTGCCCTTTGCCCTGCCTTGCTTCACACCACCTCCCTGGTATCCCAGACGATGACGCTCCTTTCTTCCATCAACGCCTCTGCTTGCACCGTGGTTTGAAGGCACCGCTCATTACATGACAGACTGTCCCATCCCACACTGCAGCCTTGATCAGCCGGCGCCATCCACTCTGGACCATCAGCCGATGACAGTGCTTCATCAACGACACTGCTGCTGCTTGCACCGTGACCTGCCAGCACCGCACCACTTCGCACCGCAGCCCTGGTCTCACAGATGCCACCGGATGACCCTCACCAAGCCGTTGCCTGCACCGTGACCTGTGAGTACCGCACGCCAAACTGCTGCACTTCGCACCACATCCATGACATCTTCCGGCGCTCACGACTTCAATCTTATGGCGTTCGATCTGCAACACATGTGATTTCAAGGGCACAATGACTCCTGCGCCGACCTCTGGAACCGAGGCCTGCTGACGCCGGCTCTTCGGAGCTCACAGCGAGGTCCCCGACGCCCTGCATTTCTAAAGGTACTGTTTTGCAGGTTTTCTCAACGCCGTAGCTGTCCCGCCACACCACGATCAGTCAGAATTGTTTGGATTTGTTGTTCACAACGCTGTGATAGTTCCAGGCGGAGTAATTGACTTCAAGAAATGTATTTTACGTTTATTTTTGCTTCTTGATATTCCTAAGAAGTAACCCTGGGCGGAGTTGGCGGAGTGGGGCTTCGCGGAGCTACGCGAAGTGGGTGAGAAACTACGCCCACCTCCGCACTCCGCGTAGCCCCACTCCGCAAACACCACTGGCCGCCAACCCCGCCACCCGCCTCCCTCCCGCCCTCCCTAAATACTTTCAAATAAAGGAATCAAATAATTTAAAAAGCACTTACCTTGCCGCCGCGTCCCCGGGGCTCGCTATCTTCCGTCTTCCGTCTTCTTTAGTAATGCGCATGCGCGGGCGGCCGCGCATGCGCATTTTCTCGTGAAAATGCGCATGCGCGGCCGCCCGCGCATGCGCATTACTAAAGAAGACGGAAGACGGAAGATAACGAGCCCCGGGGACGCGGCGGGCAGCGGCGGACAAGGTAAGTGCTTTTTAAATTATTTGATTCCTTTATTTGAAAGTATTTAGGGAGGGCGGGAGGGAGGCGGGTGGCGGCCAGCTACGCTCCGTCTGCGGAGCGTGCGTAGTGCCGCCTGGCTACGCCAGCTCCGCAAAATGCGGAGTAGGCGGCACTGCGCACACTCCGTGCACGGAGCGTAGCTGGCCGCCCACCGTTACTAAGAAGTGTATGGTGGATTCTTAATGTTTTGGTCTTGTTTTGCACAGATAAAATATTGGATATTTTTCTTGAACTGGACTGGTGTCCTTTCATGGTGTTTTCACTGTATTACTGCTGGTTATGTGCAAATGCTTTACACACAGCCTCTGAGGTAAGCCTGACTGCTCGTGCCAAGCTACCAAGGGGGTGAGCAGGGAATGTTTTGAAGTCTATCCCCCTTAGCCTGACTATGAAGAAGGGTCCCTACTTGGACAGGGTTACAACCTGCCAACTAGAGACCCCCATTTCTAACAGTGGGCGAAGCAGTAATGCCTCAATTACTCCCATAAATCTCTCCAAACACTGCACTTAATACTGTTTTATACCGCACAAGCCCACGTAGGTATGTATGCAATGACCTCAAATCTTCATCAATTTCTTTTGAGTCATATAGAGTTGGTTATTGATTGCCATTCTTCAATCCATTGTTGGATTCCATGATGATTGGGTACAAATGATAACAAATAACAGGGAATGACCATGATTTGAAGTCAATATGTACTTGTGTGGGCTTGTGTGGTACTTTCAGGTCTGGCATAGAGACAGCTTTAGCTGTCTCACCAGCCTCATGTTTTCAAGAATATCCTAATAAAAATATGTCATATGGAAGTACAGCATATGCATGCCAACTTTAGATGTTTGTTTGTGTTTTTTTTAAATGACGTTTACACTTTGAACGTCTATTGCATATTTAGGTTAAAAAAAGTTAGTAAGTAAAACAAAATATGTTTGCCAAGGCAAGACTCATTGGCTTTGCTAATGCTCGATTGTGGATGGTGTCTGAATATTGTGAATTCTGGTGACTTGAATGCTGAGGAATATCAAACACTCCAAAAACTAGGTACTGGATTACTTAATGTAGGTGAATGCATAGATGGTGATGACGTTTTTTGGATTTATTGAATTAGAAAATATTCCATGAAATCAGAGGATTATGTTTAAGGCCGGGGATCATGGCTCTAATAGTACAAACCATTAAATATGTGAAAGGCATTAGGCCACGGATTTGCATAATTCAGTGACCTTGCGCATAAGGAAACTTATTTTCTTTTTTACAAGCAATTGAGACTTAAACATTGACAGTGTGCAAGGTTTATAAGCCGTGCCTGTCTTCCTGTCTTTGTTAGGTTTTATCACTCTAGACTTCAACAGGAGACGAGACAGCATTTCTCACAGGGAAGCTTCCCTTCTTCCAATTATCCTTTCTGCAGTGACTTTTATCAGCTAACCTCCAGACCTGTCTTTTCGCGTACGTCTAGCTTCATGGCGTCCATGTTTAATTAGGGAGTCGCTAGCTGCATTCGCCTACAAGATAAAGAAAACAACACTCTTCCATTGAAAAGAGACAACAAATGGGACAACAAAGATGTTTCATTTGCAAACAAATAGGGACCAGATTTACTAAGGGCTTGGTTTGTCCTTGTCTCACCGAAGTCGATGCAAGACAACGCAGGTCCTTAAGTTATAACTACTAAGCCACGCGAGGGGCGATTCGAGCCACCTTGCGTGACTTTGTGAAAAAATGTAACACAAACGCAGCAGTTACATTTCGTAGTGGTAGGCATTCCATTTTTGGAGCATGGGCGTTTCTGTACATCCACCTATGGAACTTGCCGCAATCCAAATTTACTAAAATCAGTAAATCCCAGATTTCGCTAAAATGGTGTTTCTTCCGAAAATGGCGTAATTAGGTAACATATTTTTATTTCTCCTCATTACTTCCTCTTTCTATGCATGAAGCACTCCACATCACAAATAGAAAGAGGCAATAGCCTCTTAGGATTGCTTTTGTACATTTCTTGCACAAAAACAATGCAGCCTGTAAAGCAGGCTCTCTTGAACCATGGCGTAAGGGTGCCTGCATTGGCATAGACAGTCCACCAGCAGAAGGCTGGAACAGACGTGTGCCAGATCTCAGTAATTATGGCACATTTCGCTCCTCTATCTGTTTTCACACAAAACAATAGCCTTGCTGTGTTGTATTACATGAAACTGTAGTAAATCTGCCCCCCTATATTGCAATTCAGAACAAACTACGTAACTTGGTGATATTTGAGGGCAGTGGGGAGCCCCAAGATTTGTGACTTATGTCTCAGAGGACTGATTATCAGTTCAACTGATACACCAGATGTATTTACCACAACCGATGAACAACATTACCTAGGGTATTTACCATGTGCAGTAAATAAAACATGGAATTAAATTCTTCATGCATCAGAATTTTCTAGACATTTTCTGCAGGTAAATTGTGGCAAGTTTGACCTGATGAAATTTATCTGGGAAAAAATACAGAGGGGTTTGTAATGACCGCAGTAATCATAATTATGATATGTGCTGTAACATGAGCTGTTACAAATGTAAGAATTTAATGAGGCCTTCTTGACCAAAGCCCTAGCATCATATTCTTCAGCACGCCATTCATATAGATAATGCACTACATACTTATCTGGATGAAATCAGTTTTACTTTCACTTTCACCAGCTAGACTCTACACAAAACTAGACAATTTGGCCCTCATTTATGGGATTTTGGAGTAGGGCAGTGCAGTAAAGTGCTGCCCTACGTCAAAGTGAAAGGGCAGGAATGCACCATATTAATACAATACAGCAGCTTAGCGCCAATGTTGGCCCCCCGGCACCATGGTGCAGGGGTGCAGGGGTGCCTCTGGGGTGCCTCTGTTGCATGCAGGATTGAATAATCCTAGAAACATTGTCCTCTTTCTATGTGTTCTGCAGCACACATACAAAAAAGGAAAAAACGATGAGACATAAACATATTTCTTCTTGTTAATCCTTACCTCAGGAGGCGTATGGATTTTTTGCTTTCCCAGCTTTGCATGATTTAGTCTAAATACATGAGTGTTTCATGGGAAAACCCACTGCAATGCTTATGGAACTCCTCCTGGGCGCAAAGTAAAGCGTCACAGCGATTTGTGCTGCATTGCCTTACTCAAGATTTACGAGGCCGCTCAAAGCCACGCAGGGTGGCTTTGCATGTCTTCATAAATCGGATTGAGAGTCCTGCTGCACACTCGTACCAGTTTACGTGGTGCAAACGTGACGCAGGGCTCTAATAAATAAACCCCTTAAAAAACTAATACTAACCATGTATACTTTCTCTAGGGAGTGTTAGCAAAGACTTATATTCCTAGGTGTTTTTCAACCTGTCTCAATATGTATATCTATACTACTATTATAAAGAGAGAACACAAACCTTTGAGCCAGGTAAACTACAAAAGTAATGCACCAATCACTACACCCAATACACCATTTGAAAGGGGAGATGTGGCAGAAGGACATAGGCTATATATATGTACACCGTATACATTAAAAAAGCAAAAATGCCAAAAGTGGTAAAGTAGTCCCTTGGGGGCATGGTCGTGGCCGTGGGCGTCTCAACCAACAAATGTGGGCGTTTACAGGGCCGTGCCAAGTGCAAATAACAAACATAGGCCAAGCAACTTCACAACACACTTACATATGCACACATAGAGCGGAAATGCGCTTTCACTGAATTTAGAACGCACAATATGCAGACATAGAGCGGAAATGCGCTTTCAATGAATTTCTACCAAACATTTGCAAATCCCAACACATACAGCGGAAATGCGCTTTTAATGAATTTAAATTCACACATACAGCGCGGTAACACCAATATACAAAAACAGCAGAGGTGCGCGCTATAAGAAATATACACACATTCATTGCAGTTACCCAGACAACATTGATGCCTTCGCATTAAAAACGGGGCAGGCCTTCCATCGACGAGGAGTGTCAAATGACGTCACACAGGGGGCAGGATTAATCGTATACTACACCAATCACAACGCACTAAAGAAAACACACACACGACTTCGGCTTACCAAAAAAAAAGTCTTTAACCATTGGCCATTGACCAACGACGTCACAGGGGTGTAAACACGAACAAAAAAAGCCGACATTTCTTAACGGAGAAACGCAATCGACTGCGCATTCATGAGACTTTCCTCACATCTTGCGGACAAGATGAAACGCTTACAATAAGACATACGAATAACGAAAATAACACAACTGCCCATAATCACACGAGCACTGCCAGGACTTCACCACACAATTGATAAAATGAAAGGGAAATTTCTTTGAAGAGATACAAAAACGAACACACAGAAAGAGCCTTCGAAAGAAAAAAAACATTAAACAGGTGACACAACACTTTCCTCACATCTTGCGGGCAACAAAAAAACCCGGAAAACAATACATACAAATTAAAAAAATAACACAAGTGGGCCAAATCAGTTGAACAGGGCCAGGACTTGCACAGACAACTCTTCTGCGGGGCGGGCGGGGGTCCTGAAGCAGCCTATTGCTCCCAGACAACGTCGGGACGGGCTGCTATAGCACATAAAGAAAAACGCCATATTACATTTTGGGTTGCTTTTGTTCTTACAAGACGTTCTAAACGTGAAATTGAAATAAAATGTCTAAGCAAGGAAGCAAACAAATAACGAAGGAAAATGTCACATCCAAAAACTTGTTGAGAAAAATTGATGTTCATTGTTAAGCTTTAGATACAGTTAAAATTCAGGGCATAGTAACAATGTTCATTTTTCCCTTAAAAACACATTGTGGCTAAAACATTAGCCAGATACTATTGTTATTTAACAGCAATTTAAAAATGGCTGGGAACACTTTTATACCTCTTGCAGTAGCTTCACATCTCCCTTCCAGTAGACAACCCCCCACTTACCCTAGAGAGTAGTTGGAGAAAGGGGGGTCGAAGACAACTGATCTAGGGCTATAAAAACAGGTGTGGTGGTCCAAACACTTATTTCCAAAATCCCAGATTTGTGTCTGTCCTCTCTTACATGAGCACAACTGCCTCAAATTTGTTAACCAACTTATACACATCATCAGATTTCTGGAAGTGTCTGGTTTCCAAGGGGTATAAATATGGCTTTCCCCATTTGTATGGTGAAAAGCAATAGGAAATCCTTTAGTAAATGCAGTTAAAAAGTATGTATCATTTTTGACAGTTTATGTTAGAAATGGGGGTCTCTAGTTGGCAGTATGTACCCGGTCTAATTATGGACCCTGCCTTCTAATTAAGGTAAAAGAGTTACACACCCAAGATAATCCATGCTCACCCCCTTGGTAGGTTGGCACGAACAGTCAGGCTGATCCCAGAGGCAATGTGTAAAGCGTTTGTACATACAACACACAGTAATAGTGAAAACACTACAAATGGAAACCACACCAGATTAGAAAAATAATCAATCTTTATCTAAACCAAACATGACTAAATTGAAAAAATACAACATACTCCTGCACAGATATCACTTTTTAAAGGTTTAACCAAGTTTGTCAATGGATGCGTTGATTTTAGCACAATGTACCTTTAATGCGTCAAAATCTAAAACTAAAGACAGCCGGAAAGGAGGGAAGCATCTGAAAACACAGTGATGTTTTGATTCTTGAGCCATAAGGGAATAGAGGCGTCAGTTCTGCTGCACGCAGAGGAAGTGTTGCATTGATACCTAACTGCGAGGAGAAGTGATGCATGGAATTCCGAAAGTGGCTCCTTACTGCAGGGAGATGTGCTGGAAACTTAGCACCCATGTGTGATGCTTGGAAAATCCAGACGCGCTGAGGTCAATGAAGGAGTCAATAGGGTTTCTGTAGTCTTCCAGCCGTGAGCAGGTGATGTGTCGATTCCTTTAGCCACACAGCAAGGCCTGCGTCGGAGTCAGTGCGGGGATCTTGGACATCAGAGAAACGGTGTTCTGGACTCAGGCTACAGTGGTTTATCCAGCCACAAACAGGCTCTGTGTCTAGTTTTCGGGTGCACGCCGCAATACGCTGATTTTTCAGCCGCACGGCAAGCTTGTGGCTGGAAAATCTGCGCCAATGGGCAATGCATGGATTTTAGTTCCTGAAGCAGCAAAACCCCCTCCAATGGGGCAGAACTGGAGTTGGCACCACTTGGCAAGTCAGAACTCCCAGCAGAGGAGTTCAGGGGAGCTGCAGATGATGTATTTGATGGCCCTGAGACTTCTAGCAGGGGCCAAACACAAACAAGTGCTTGGATGAACCTTCATAAGCAGGATAAGAAAGTACAGTCCAGTCCTTCCTCTACCCAAGACAGAAGCTGCAAGCAGCAGGCCAGCACAGCACAGCAACAGCAGAGTGGCAGTTCTCCTACTACAGCTTTCCGAGCTCTTCTTCTTGGTAGAATCTCCTCTTGATCCAGAAGTGTTCTAATATGTGGGGTTACAGGTCTAATACGTATACTTGATTTCGCCTTTGAAGTAGGCATACTTCAAAGGTGAGTATTTGTAGTGCTCAGATCCTGCCTTGCCTTGTCCTGGCTCCAGTTCATTACAGGGGGTGGAGTCAGCATTGTGAGAGGACAGGCACACCCTATTCAGGTGTCAGTGACAACTCCTCCCACCACTCTAGCTCACGAAGGTCCATCAGCCTGGTGATGGGCAGTCAGGATATGCAGGGCACACCTCATCTCCCCTACGACTGTCTAGAGTGAATGCACAAACAGCCCAACTGTCAGTCTAAACCAGACGTGGATTCCACAGGCAGGCAGAGGCACATTATCGTAAAGCAAGAAAATGACCACTTTCTAAAAGCGCCATTTTCAAACACACAATTTAAAAACCACCTTCACAGAAAGATGTGTTTTAAAATTCTGAGTTCAGGGAACACAAACTCCAAATCTGCCTCCCTCCCAAATTGAAAGTTACATTTGTCACATGTTACAAGGCAGCTCCAATGATAACCTATGGGAGAGATAGTCCTTGCAATAGTGAAAAATTAATTTAGCAATATTTCACCATCAGGACATGTAAAACACACCAGTACATGTCCACCTTTCACATACACTGCACCCTGCCCATGGGGCTACCTTGGGCCTACCTTTGGGATGCCTTACATGTACTAAAAGGGAAGGGTTGAGTCTGGCAAGTGGGTGCACTTGCAAGGTCGACATGCTTAAAAACTGCCCTTACAGATACTGCAGTGGCAGGCCTGAGACATGTTTGTCGGGCTACTCTTGAGTGGTACAATCGGTGTTACAGGCCCCCTAGTAGCATTTGATTTAAAGGGCCTGGGCACACAGAGTTCACTTTACTAGGGACTTACCAGTAAAGCAAATATGCCAATAATGGATAACCAAACATAATCACAATATACACAGGGTACACTTGCACTATAGCACTGATCAGCAGTATTTAAGTGCCCAGAGTTCAAACACCATCATAAACGAAGTCCAGCAGACAGTAAAAAAAACATGAGGCAGAAGCAAAAAAGACAGCACTCCAAGCAAGCCAGGTCTAACAGTTTAGATACTACTAAATGGATGCCAAATCATCAAAAGGCCAAGGGTGTAAGAAATGCTCTAAAGACATGCCCTTTGACTCAAAAAGATGTCACTGAAATAAGCCATTTGTTTAGTCACTTAGAGGCCTCTTATTTGATTTTAAAGGGAAAGGGCAACGAGTGGAAATATAGCAGACTTTATTTAGAGTTTTATGGATATGGGACATTCACGAACAAGTGAGAGATGCACCATACACTCTATTAAGCATCCATAGAGGCACTATACACTAATTAATGCAGACAGGACTTTCTACAGCAGTGCTTTTGTACCAAGTGACAAACCACCTATAGAAGCTGCTACTCCAAATTGATGTCTATCTACTGGGACCCTATAGCACACCCAGTAGGATATCCCTCCTATATGTTCTGCGTGACTCATTATGAAAGCACCTGTGCATGCCGAGGGATGCACACACGTGAACATTAGAAGATGCGTTATTAGACAGGCACAAATGAGGAAATGGTAGCCAGTGCTTTCACCGTGTGCAACGGATTTCATTAGCACCTCCGAGCTCATTACGGTGATCCCTATTGGAGCATTTCTTTGAAAATTCTGAGTCAACATGTTATGATTGGATGGTAATGGGTTTTTACTTAGGAATCAATGGCATGTTTCAACTTCGCCTGGTGGCTTTAGGGCGTTTGGGAGCTAGATTAGGCTCAAACGAAGAGGAAGAGAGAGCAGATGGGGATGCAAAGGGAGTGATGGTAATGAAATGAAACAGCATGGACATTGCTTACACAGGGGTCTGCAAACGTTTGTCAGCAGCATCTCAATGACCTTGAGAGGCCAAGCCAATGCAATGTCTATGATTCTAACAACTCATTCCCAAAGCTAGGCATACAGATTTTCAGAACAAGGGTGGGGCAGCTCTGTGCATTTATTTTCTGATGCCCAGACAAAGAAGCAGTTTGACATTTGTTCATTCCTTTTCACAAGGTTATTTTTGGAATCTGGCTCACCATAGCGTCCGTTTGTAGTGGTCCCTGATGGCATCAACCTACACTACTCCAGTATGTTGTTTGTTTCGTTATGAGTATCATCATTTATGCCAAACTGATTGGCTGATATATTTTTCATTTTGGCCAATCAATTTATTCTGATCGACTGGGAGGAGCTGGGGGAACAATGCAATGCGGTGTGAAAATTGAATCACACCCTACCCAGAGGATGTATATTGTCCTTAGAAAGAATATACCCGGTTCTCAGTTACATGCCCAAAGCATGTAAATAGTGATAAAGGAGCATGCCCGCAGTATTGCCAGAGTTTTGAGAGGGATGTACAAAGCATTGATATTAACCAGCGAGTGACTACCTACAGTATCTATATGATTATGTCAGACTCTGCCCAAGATTTCTATATGGTTCTGAGAAAATATTCTTGCATTCTAATTAAGCCTGGGCGGAGTTTGCGGAGTTCCGCTACGCGGGACTCAGAGAAGTGCAAAAAAACTCTGACGCACCACACAAAGCTCTGCAAGCAGCGGAGTGTGTTAGATAAATGCTGTTCACAGTGATTTTCAGTGCCAGGTGCTTCTCCGCACTGTGCAATCATTGTGAATGGCACCATGCACAGCGTAAGCAGGTCCTGCTTCCTTTCTGCCGCTCAAGTAGATTTTTACTCAAGCTGCAGCTTTCTTAACGTGAGCAGATGGTTTCTCAACGTGAGAGGTTGCGAGCATACGCAACCACTCGCAATGAGAAATCTGACCGCCCACTTTGAGAAATCTCGCCGGGAGGTTGATTTTCCAAGTTTGTGCTCGCCAACTTGATGTTGGCGAATGAGGGAAAATCTCGCTAGGAGGTGGATTTTCCTCGCTCACACTCGCCAACTTGACTTTGACGAACGCGAGTGAGGAAAAAAACTCTGCTCCGCGAAGCAGAGTTTTTCAGAACTCCGCAAGCTCTGCATAACGCGGAGTGTGGAAAACTCTGCAAACTCCCCGAGCAGAGTTTAGTTCACTGCCCAGACTTAATTCTAATCCATATGTTTGTGACATACTATTTACAGTATCTGTATGGGTTTGACAAAGTATGGCTGAGGTATCTATTTCATTTCGAGGAAATATACCTTGATCATCCATATAGTTCATTATCATACACAGTTAAAATTATGCTTTTTTAATCCCTTATATCTCCATTTCAGGGCACTTCTTTCAAATATTGTAATATCTTTTGTTAGTGTCCTAAAGTCACTTTTCACTTCATGAAGTGAGGGATTTATGGGTCGATTCATAAAAGCATTTATGACTACAGGCCATAATACTAATGAAGTACTCTTTTACATGAGTACTTGTAGCCTTAAAACGTCTAACTTCCTATTAGTAATTTGGGAACTTCAAGAGCATGGAATCTTCTCAATCTTTTAGATCCTCCTGAAATGCAGACTAAGACCACCAGGTAGAGTGGGCTATTGTCATGGGTGACTTAGGGCCTGATTATGATTCTCACGTTGGTGCTGTGGTGGCGGTCTGGCCACCACTGCACTGGCAGTCTGACCGGTCTATACCAACTTGGGCGGTCAGACCGTGATGTCACCTGCGCAACCACCAGGGATCAGAGAACATTGGCGGTGGCACTGCAGTCTTGAGGCCGCAATTATTTTGGTGGGACCACTGCGGTCCCGCCAAGCATATTACGAGTTTCCTCTCTGCCGCAGTTTTCATGGCGGTTTCTACTTCATGAAAACCATGGCGGAAAGGATCCTGCAGAGCCCCCTGTTGCCTCAGGGCCATAGGGTGCATGCATGGGCCACGTTTGCCCCCCCTTGTGCATGCACCCTAGTACCTACAAGACATGGACTGCACCAGTCCAGGCCGTGCAGGTACAGCCTTTGAAGTACCCATTGCGGTGCCTTTTTCAAAGGCAACACCGTGGGAACGCCAAAGAATTGCCCACCAGACCAGGAGAAAACTCCTAACCTGGCAGCCAGCCGGCTGTCAACATAGGCACCGCCATAGTTGTAAACAGCCCCTTAGTGGGCAAGGATGCATACTTTGAAGCAGATTAATCAGTGCTTACTTTGTAAAAATAAAAAGTGCCTGAGGTCACAGCAGTTGCACCACCTAGGGTCCCTGCCATTGTTGCCAAATACCAATATCAATGACACCTGCTTACCGTTACAATCCTATAAATGAAATTGCGACAAGGTGACCCAAAGTTGTAAGAATGGTCTGAGCACCCTGGGATTCTCTTTTTTAATCATACTGGGATGCCCATTGTACAGCTGAGTGCTTTAATAAGGTCCTTAGTGTCTACCTGAAGAAAAGTGACCGCGTGACAAATCATCTAAGTGGAGCACATGGTCTTTGGGCAGGTTGAGGATCATGATTTCTGTCATTTGCTATTTTTTGTCATTTGCATGTCATTAACCTTTGAAACTTTGAGACTGCTGGTTCAAGCACTCAGAAATGTCCTGAGAATAATATTTAAGATTGAATGCAGGTTGGCACCATGTAAGCTTGTCTCACTCAAAGAAATATCCTTTAGTTTATTCAGTGCTATGTTAATTGTAAGTCACCAGAAACCCTGCTGAGCAAAAAAAAGTGGTGTTTTGTAATCACTGGTTAAAGCAAAGCACAGTCTGAACATTGGAGGGATTTATAAATCCTGGCTCATCCACAACTATGCCCATTGCAAAATCTAATGGCTTGTCCCAGCTTGTTATTACTGTTTTTTAGTCCAAGCCTTGAACATTTATTGACTATGGAAATGCGCTCCTAACTTGTAGCCATGACTGTTCGTTCTTCCCAAAAAACATGCTTCACTTTGCCACTTGACTCATTTACAGTCTAAGGCTATGACCACTTTGCTGAATCGCTACGAGACCTGCATTGACACCGGATAGCTCTTATCCTTCCCTAAATAGCTTGCATCAACTGATAACGTTCAAAAAACACATTGACTGGCTTCCAAACTCTAGGACATATTTAGAGTTTGGTGTACTGGATACTCCATCAAAAGGTGGTGGATATCTGTTGTAAATGAAGCCAGAGGACAGATGTATGACTTAATAGGTATTTATTAAGCACCACAGAGAATAACTGGTGTTCCCATCAGAAAGCAGGGAGCTAACTGACAGGGCAGAACACAGGAGAAGATGACATCAGGGAAAATGGAATGTAGGACTTAAAGAGGTACAGAGAAACATAAGTGCAGAGAATACAACATATCCTCTTCCCTTCATATAGAAAAACAAAGAAAAGTCTATATAAAACAAAAAAAAATACTAAGCACATGCTCTTCGTTACAGGGAGAGACCCTACTTACAAACAAAATCGCGTAAGTAACCTGGAGGTCTTCTCACTCTCAGGGTTCTGCTGGCACTAGACTCATTGGGAGGCACATTACCTTCACGCTCAGCTTTTTTATACAGTGCTACGCGCCTCAAATTCCAACTCTCGCCGTTAAATAGAGTCACAAATCTTTTATGGACAGACCTGACCTTAAATGGTCCCCTGAACTTCGTCAATCCAACACCAACTCGACCAGGTTTGGCTTTCACCCAATCATTCACTGCAAATTTACACTCTCCATCTGATTCACACACGGTGTCAGGCTTACCAGGACCAACAGGAACGTCAGCGTTCAGATACTCTTTCATCCATGCAGCAACAAGCTTAGTGCCCGCTGAACGTCCCCTCATGACAGAAAACGGAATCATACCGGTCACACTATTTTCAGTAGTTCTGTAGGCCCAAACCAGGTCATTAACCAGACTCCTCACATCCGTCCTAGAAGAAATCGCCATTTGAATGGCACCTTTAACCATCCGGTTTGCCCTCTCAACTATGCCATTCCCCTGGGGGTTGTAAAGTGAGGTCCTTGAGTGTGCAATACCGCACCTTCCCAAGAAATTAGCCATCTCCAGGGAGGTGAGTTGCGTCCCATTATCGGTAATGATCCTTGTGGGAAAGCCTTCCTCTCTAAAGATCTCACTCAGCACAGCAATAGTGCTGTTCGTAGTGATCTCCTTCATGAATTTGACTACTAACCACTTGGAAGAGACATCAACTACTACTAACCCAAACCTCATATCTTGACTCAACTGGTAGAACGGGCCAATAAAATCGAGACATATTGTGTGCCATGGACACCCCGGATCTACTATTGAGCCACAACCAGTATGACTACCCACTTTAAGTCTCTTCTCGCTTTCCAAGCAATCTGTACATCTCTCCACCCACTGAGAGATTTCGGAGTCCATTCCGGGCCACCAAAAATTCTCTCTGACTCTCCTCTTAGTGAGGGACTGCCCTAGGTGACCCTCATGGGCTAACTTAAATAAAGTAAATCTCACTTCTTGTGGAGGAATGAATTTGTCATCCATTAAAATCATGAACCCATCTTTGTCCAAGACAGACAATTGTTCCAGAACCTTCAAATAAGGACGAAGTGCAGGAGATAAGCAACTCTCTCTCCTTGGACCCTTCGCAATCAGGTCTTTGACCTCACCCAACACCACGTCTTTAGCCATGGAGGTATTCCACAAACTCCTACTAATTGCCCCAGCACACATATCTACAACTTCATCCACAGCGGCCACAGAGCCCTCTGAGTTGAGAGATTCCACTCCTAACTTGTCCACCATCTCCCAAGGTAGTGGAAGTCTAGAGAGTCCATCCGCTTGGCAATTCCTCCAACCAGGAATATACTCAACAGTGTACAAATACTCTTGGATCCTAGCAGCGAGTCTAGCTAACCTGGCAGAACCCTTGCCAGCACCACCAGGTGAAAGGATTTTAACTAAGGGTTTGTGATCTGTCAATAACGTGAATTTGAACCCCCACAAGTACATCCTAAAATACTCGCAACCCCATGCTGCAGCTAGGGCCTCACGCTCAATTATAGAGTAATTCCTCTCGGCCGTAGTGAGTGTCCTTGAAGCAAACGCTACAGTCTTAAGACCAGATTCGTGTACTTGAGCCAAAACCGCACCAACACCCACGGCACTCGCGTCCACTGTCAAGACTGACTTGCGGTTGGTGTCGAACGGTGTCAAGATGCCTGCCTCACAAATTTCAACCTTGATTTTTTTAAAACACTCGTCTTGTTCCACACCCCACACAAACTTGCATCCATTCCTCAACAACACCTTGATCTTTTCGGTTTTCTCTGCAAAATCTCTGACAAACTTAGCGTAGTACTCGATGAGGCCGAGGAAAGACCTCAACTGATCTTTGTCACACGGAGCTGGTGCATTCCTAATGGAGTCCAATAAGTCTCTCTTGGGTTTTACCCTGTCAACAGACAAGGTATACCCAAGATATTCAACCTCCTCCACCGCAAATTTACATTTCTCTTTCTTAAGAGTCAATCCTGCTTGTTCCATCCTCTCCAAAACAGTTTTCAAAATCACATTGTGTTCTTCAGCAGTCGCTCCAAATATCAGAACGTCGTCCTGAAAATACACTACGTTGTTCACACCCTTCAGTACAGCCCCCATCATTCTTTGAAACACCCCGGCTGCAGAGGCAAGTCCGAAAGGCATTCGTGTAAATTGGTATATTCCCTCAGTTGTTATGAACGCGGTCAGTGCCTTTGAGTCTTGGTGTAGTTTTATTTGATGATAGGCGCTGCGAAGGTCCAACTTAGAAAAATACTTTCCTCCTTTTAGTGATAGGACCAACTCGTTGATGTTTGGCAAGGGGAAGTTGTCTACTACAATGTTCTGGTTCAGGGTGCGAAGGTCCACACAAAAACGAAATTTTCCATCAGATTTGGTCGTAATAACTACGGGGGAAATCCAGGGTGACGTTTCGATCTGCTCTATCACCCCCTGGTCTAGCATCTCCTTCAGCATCTTCTTCACTTCTTCGCCTGCAATGAATGGAACCTTCCTCACCCTGTGTTGCATAGGTATGGCATCATCCCGCAGAACAATTTTATGCACATAACCTCTCAACTCTCCAATATGCTCGTCAAACAGACCATTCATCCCTTCAACAATTGAATCCGTGGTTATGCTATCTACCACCATCACTTGTTGTGCTGCCCTGGGATTTATTATTATTCCGAGGTCATACTGTTGCCCCCATCCTAAAATTGCAGGACCAGATTTGGCTACATACACCTTTCCTTCAGCAGAGCGATCCTTGAATGATATTACACATACCATAAACCCAATCACATCTATACTTTCACCCTGATAACCACAAGCATTAATATCACTAGCAAACAGTTGCACATCCTTCCAATTTGCTAAATACATATCCTTGGGGATAATAGTCCACAAAGATCCAGGATCAACCATCAACTGGACCTCAATTTTATCAATAAGAAATAGAGCTTTTGGTCTAAATCTTCTACCAGGCTCACCTTCATTCACACCATCCCCACCTAAACACAATATTTTGTTGGCACCCTCAACACTGACAATGTCTCTTACTTCTTCCCTGTTTTCGACAACAGCTACTTTATCAGCGTTTGCACCTCTACACATCTTTGCAAAATGTCATTTCCTCCCACACTTCCTACACATCTTATCAATTGCAAAACATCTCCTGAAGTCCGAACTATGAAAAGTACTCCCACACCTACTGCACATTCTTCCTTGAAATCTATTCTTGTCATTGCCTGAGAACCCATTGTTAAATCTCCTCTGACTACTTCCTCCCAGATCTACACTTTTCTTGTTCACAGCAGCAACTTCGTCATGATCAACACAAGAAACTCCATTCCCTTGAACATTTTCCTTTGTGTTATCCTTTCTTTCCATCTCTCTCATGCATGCATTCGATTCCTCAACCACTTTTGCAATGTCAATGGCCATTTGCAGGGTAGGATTTTTTGCGGCCCACAGTTTTTCCTGCATCTTTTTATTCCGGCATTGTACTATCAGCTGGTCTCGTATCATTTCGTCCCTTATCTCTCCAAAATTACATTTAATTGACAGCTCGCGTAACCTAGCCACAAATTGGTCTACTGATTCCTCATTCCTTTGGGGTTGAGTGTAAAATTTGTGCCTCGCCATGACGATGTTTACTTCCTTTGCGTATTGTTTTTTCATGCGAGCTTTAGCTTCTGTGTACACATTGGTTATTGCCCTACCATCTTGGTTTACTCCTACCGGAAGATATTTGAAAGAATGTTGACCTTCTTTGCCTAATGCGCTTAACAAGAGGGCTTTTTTCCTAGTTGCACTGAAATCTTTCCCATCAAGTGCTTCAATATAGTTCTCGAAAATGTCTATCCATTCATCCCACTCGATGGATGGATCTCCAGTAGTTTGTAGGAACATTGGAGGTACAATGACATTCAGATTTTCCATTTCAAAATTCTTTAAAATTAAATAGCAAGGGCACTACTCCCTTCAACACAGAGATGGTCAAACTCAATTGATGTGTCCACTCTTCCACATTAAACGCGCAACTCTAGAGAATATATGCTTTTCTCAATCTTTCTGTACAATATATGCTTTCCTCAATCTTTCTGTACAGTCTATTAAAGAGAATTGTATTAGTGGTAACCTGTCCATGTAATCCGCTTTGAGCCTTATAAACAAACAATTTCGATTTGTAAATAATTTTCTCACCCTTTAATTCTCCTTCTTTGTTGTTTGCAGACGCTCGTTTTTAGGTGAATATGCCATCGGAAGCGTCCATTTCTAATTGGTGCGATGTTTGTTCCTTGCGTTGTTTAATTGTTCGGGAGCGGTGTTCGTTGCCTGGATACCGTTTCAAGCTTTAAGATGGCCGCTACGTACGCTACGTTGCGTCGCTGCGTCACTGCCGGTACGTCACTTCCGTCTATGACGCTTGTTTCTTTTCTGTGCCGAATGCTTCCTTCTTGACGCTGGCCGGTAGAAGCATCGATGGCTCCGTTCGAAAACAATGGCACTAGATTCGAACGGTGAGTAAGCTCGTGTCTCTCTCCGCTCGAGCAGGTTTTTTAAAAAAATGCAGTCTGTAAATTGTCTCCGTTTGTACCGGTGATGCCGGTTTACTTGAGAAGAAAACAAAATGTTTACTGTCATGCAGCAATGTCACAGATACAACACACAAAAAAAAAAAGTCAAACCACTCCGTTTCCTCTGCACAAGCTGCGCTCTCCTCAATTTCCCAAAACGTGCCAAAGTTTCATTTAAATCCAGGATTTTCGAAAGATACACACAATCCACTGCGTTCAAGCACAGAATTCCATTTCTTCTGCAGGGTCCGCCCCTTTTACGATCTCAACACGAACAAAGTCACAATTAGGTGCAAGGTATAAACAGGCGAATGTTCTCCCAAACTCACCAGTTGTTCTGGGAACCTTGCAGACTTCTACTGTAGTCTTTTAAGCGTAGGGTTTCTTCTCTTTAAAGTTGCAAAGACATTTCTGTCCCTAGTTCGCAGTACTTTTGATTTGAAATATGAGGTTCTTCTTTTCTTCAAAACTTGCGTGGTTCTTTGAAATGCGAGGGTTTTTTTCTTTTCCTCAAAATCTGCGTGGTTCTTTTCACCAGTGGAGTTCTCCTCCCTCTGTGGTTGTTCAGCTCCTTCTGCTCATCGTCGCCATGTGTTGTAAATAAAGCCAGAGGACAGATGTATAACTTAATAGGTATTTATTAAGCACCACAGAGAATAACTGGTGTTCCCATCAGAAAGCAGGGAGCTAACTGACAGGGCAGAACACAGGAGAAGATGACATCAGGGAAAATGGAATGTAGGACTTAAAGAGGTACAGAGAAACATAAGTGCAGAGAATACAACAATATCCCAACCAGCCATAATCTACCATGCACTTGTGATACAGCAGATGGGACATCCATCACGTTTGTGAAAGAGTATTATGTTACCCAAGCTCTAAATTAGGCTCTCTGTGTTTCAAGCGGATCCTCAAATTTCACAGGAAAAACTCACCATACTTCTCTTAAAAAAATAAATCTTCTGCATACATTTCTTTTGCTTCGTCACCTACTAAAGATGTATGTCCTCTCTAAATATATCCAAACTTACCTTCACTAAGGTTATCTTAGCTGTACTCACTAGATAACTGTTTTCATCTAGCATATTCAGGTGCTCTATCTTTTCCTAAACCTAGACTTTCCGTTCCTCCCCTTTTTCTCCTTCTCCTTTAGCATTAAATATTACATTGTAACACGCTTCATTAGCCTCTCATTTGCCAACAACACAAAAAAGCCATATTTGAAAATCAAAATATAGGCCTTTTAGATTTCCTCTCATAGTTTTCTAGCTTTGCCAATGATTCCGCTGATCGATACTAGCATGGCATTAAAGCATAGCGAATCACTAGAGGTGAACACCATTCCGTAAATGTTCCTTTATCTTAACACACTCTCTAAGATTGGAATATCTGAGATGGTTTAAACTGGTTGTATATTATCAAAGGAAAGACCCTAGTGATTATCAGATATTTAATTTAAATTCTGAGTTTCCTTTTCCAGTAAAAAATGGTCCACAAATTATACGGACATCGTGGACAAAATGGTGGTAGCATTATCAGCCCATAAAATAAGCGGACACGTATCCACCAAGTGAGGTTTCCGGACAGAACAATCTCTACAAAATGGCTTGTTTCATTAATATTATACATTGTTTGTAAATTGCTGGGGTCGGTACCAGACGCCTTGGGGGCAGGGGTGGAAAAGGAATGTGTAGGCACATGTTATGTCTTGTTGTTTCATGACGATCCAGTGTCCTTCATCAAGACTCCTCAGGAGAACCACCTTATGGATCACTAAAAAGATAGATAGCCCTTGAGAGTGGAGGAACCCTAAGTGGTGGCGTAAAGTCCAGTGTTGCAGAGTAAAGATCACCCAGTTCAAACGACAGACACCAAAGGACGAGAGGAAAAGAATGCCTGAGAGTAATGCACAGGACTCATTAAATGGGCAAAGAGGTCGATAAAACAGGGTTTTAGAACACTGCCATCAATTATATGGATATTAACCGCAACCACCAAGTATTCCACTTTACCAGTGTAATCCTGTAACCGTATATCGGCCATTTTTAAATGATTTTTAAAATGATAGTTAATTCACGGCTTCTTTTATGTGTTCGTGAAAGCCTTTTATGCCGTAGCCATCAGGGATAAAATGATTTAATATAGGCATGCAGACATCAGTCATCCGTGTTTCTATTAGGAAGAGACAATCCAATTTTAATTGGAGAGTGAGATTTTGAACATAGCACGCCTCTGCATGGCAAAGCGGGCGATTAGCAGTGCCCAGTGTAATGTAGGAACATTATAAAGATGTACTTCGAAAGGAGCGTCCTGGGAGCAGAAATTATTTCAAAAATGTATTTATGTATGCCTTGAGCAAAGCCTGGGAAAAACCATGCCATTGCAAATATTGATTGTGATCATTTCAAATTTTACTTATAGGATTTTAAAATTTGACAAAATCGCACCATTTAGTAGGTGCTTTGAATAAAAGGAGGTACATCAACACCTTGACCGATTCAAGGTTTAGCGAATCCAGGGGTTTTAGGTTAAGGAGAGACGACACTGTCTGCCAACAATCGTTTCTTTTCTCACTCAGTACCATAGGGCTACTCTACACTGAAAATAAAACAAGCACTAGAAATGGCCACCCCTGTGCCTTTTTGGTACAGAAACATAACTTTTGAACAGCACTGCACCATTTCTTGACTTTTTTCTGTAAAGGTCGCTAGTGTGAAGATATGGATATCACTAACAGAAACAATGTTGCCGCTGGTTAGTAGTCACATAGTCCAAGCATCTGTATTGTATGGTAATAGTGGTTGCGGGTAATGCTATTATTGCCACAGCTATTTCTAATGAAAGAATTTTTAGGGCCTTCATCACACTCCACATCGGATCCTTAGTGGCTCCTTTGTTAATTTTACATTTCACCTATCAGAAAGAAGATCTAAACAATCAAGGTTGTTTCGGCCCCAATTCAGCAGTGGTTCCTCCATAGGAGCGTCACCCCCACCCCACACTGCTGCACAGAAAGTGTGAAAAATAAAATGGTAATACATTTATTTTATTGCCATTTCATTTTTTACTCTCTGCCAGCCGAATTAGTGTGTGTGTGTGTGGGGAAGGGGGGGGGGGGGGGGGGGGGTGCATCATTGCTGATGATTGGCAGCAGTGAGGAGTGGCCACTTCTGTTAGAAGTGAGCATGTCGGTTTGGCCGGCTATCTTGCTATGGCCAGCCTGACATGCGCAATTCAAACCTCTCCAACCCAGCTGTCATAGACCGCTGTGCGGAGAGCAGGACCAGGCCTCCAGTGCTTTTGAAGCGCTGGGCCGCCCCGCTCTAGCCAATCTAGACGCTTAACTCATGTTGCTTAACATTGTTAACAGTTTAAGAGCAGCGTCTGGGTTGGATAGTGGAGTTGACTGAGGGACCAGGCCCTCAGAGGAGTCTGAAGCCATTGAGTGGAGAATATCAAGGACGTGCTGCAAGCTAAGGTAAGGTAAACTTTTATTTTTTCTTTCTAAAATGCTTTTTCAAATTTATGCTCGTAAAGCGCCTCACCATTTTTGTATGTCCCAAACCGACACTTTCACAATTAGGCTCTATTGAAAACTCTTTTTATATATTAAAATATTTTGTATTTACATCACTGTTTTATTCGATGCTGCTGTGACAGCTTTGTAGAGATTGCTGCATATAGTGGAGCTTGGCAGGCTTTAGAACAGCAGCTAAGTTTTGGTGATGAAGCAATGATCCAGGTACCCTTGATCTAGAAAAAAAAAACTATTTTCTAACAAGACCGTAGAATTTATTTCATATAGTTATTTGTGGGTCACTCTTTCTTGCCAATTAAAAAGGGGGAATCATTATAAGAATTAAATTGACAAATCCCACCTGCCCTTAAAGGGGGCAAGGAAGGTCTTTGTAATTTATACGGGCATCCCTTTGTGTCTTTGAATTAAAGTATCGGCTCAGGAAGTTTTTGTAATAGATGATGACATCCCTTTTTTAATATTTATAAAGCACTACGATTGTCTATGCTGATGTCCTGGCACTGACAGAGCCTGAGAGTAGTTCTCAGGAGCAAAAAGGAGCCCCTTAACTCCTAAAAAGTCAGGCCATCTGGGCTTTCCTGCAAAGTAATAGCAGATGGATTTTACAAAGAGAGATGAGCAGTTAGTTCCAAAGATTGTCAGCCATTACTGAAAATGGTTGGCCACCAGAGCCATGCCGCCTGGTTCTCCCACAAATGAGGACCTGTATGATGTACAGCTTTAACCCCTCCCCTGCTGATGACGGAACCGCTCCGTCATCAGCCACGGTGGCGCTGTGCTGATGACGGAGCGGTTCCGTCATGGCCCGCCTGACACGCCTGCGCGGCGCGGATTCCGCGCCTGCGCTGGGCGTTCTATTGAGCGGGCGGGATCATGATGTAACCGCTCCGTCATATGCACAGCGCAACCGACGCTGGTGACAGAGCGGTTCCGTCACCAGCATGCGCCCGCCGCTCGGCCACCATCCCCCCTTAGCACTGCGGCGGAATAGCCGCCGCAGTGAAGGGGTTAAAGGCATGGCACAGAGATTTGGAAACAATTCTTTCCTTTACTGAAAGCCAGCGCATAGCAGCAGATGAGAACCACGAAAGACCAAGAGCCAATCGGGCTGTATGATTTTTGATGCTTCACAGCTTCTTTATCAAACCAGTGGCCAAAGCATGAAATCAGAAAGCTGCAGTAATCCGGTGACTTCAGATGGTAACCACAATTGGCTAATGTGAATGAATGAGGCTAAGAGAACCTCAGTGTCCTCTGTGAGGGCAAATGCCCTATTATTGAGAACCCGAGTATGCCCTAATATCATAAACTAGAGCCCTCACATCATTACAAATTGTAGGTGATGACCTCACATACTGCCCTCTGTGTCATGCGTCATCATTAGTCATTTCAAGCTCGCCAAAGAATCCTCTAGTGGAGGGCGGGCCCTCTAAGATATTGAGGGTACTTTGTAGGGAAATGAGGAAACGGATCCAGACAGGAAAGAGATAAAAGTCTTGATTGCCTACAATGGGAACATTCCTTTTAATGATGGAATGGCAGTGAGTTTGTTAAAATCAGGCTGGATGTACTGGGGAGGTTATTGCTCCTACATCCCTCAGGTCGGTCAACATGTTTCAACCCCTTGCATGACTCCACCTCAGGGGTTTTGTGGGCTTTAGCAGGACTGGGATCCCGAAGTTTCCCTAAATTGACTCCTTGGCTACATACATACATCACCAGCCTACATACATGCAGTACTATTAATATGTTTCTGTCAGAGAACAAACATTTGCTCGTTATGCAACATTCCTGATGTCCTGTTGCAAACCAATACAATAAAATGTACAATACCTAAAGAAAACAATTCATATTGACAACGACATATGAGCCATGCACAAGAGAGAGGGGGCAAAAGTCTCCCCTTTAAAACATGCTGTATAACTTGCGTGTCACTGCAAACAACACGACACAGTGAGTAATCACTGCAAGCCACTGCAAACTGGTAGACAAACTTGCTGTGTTCTAAACCATGCCAATACCAATATGAAATTGCCAGAGGTAAAGAGAACTACATGGAGGAGTTAAGGAGAGGATTGTAGTCTCACACTAGAAAGTAAGTGTGTATCTTTTAAATGCACCCGGAATACATAAGAATGTGTAGGTGAGGAAACTCTATACCTCCTTCGGGGTATTTACTTCGTCAAATGTCTCACCCTGCCCACACTCTTCAGGCAAAATGCAGTTAGACAAGGGTGTTCCTCAAGGATCATGCCTACGCCCGATGCTGTTCAATATGTATATGGCCCCGCTGGCAAAGATCGCGGAGCAATTTGGCTTAGAGATCATTTCATACGCTGACGACACCCAGCTTATGTTTACCATGAGCCCAGACCTAGAATCAGAGAAAAAACGCTTCTCGCCGGAATGATACCAATCTCCAACTGGATGACCGAGAACTGTCTCCAGCTTAATCCAGAAAAACAGAGTATGCTACTTGGGAAAGCCCCAGCCATCTGTCAGGACGGCTGATGGCCCCACCAACTGAGTGCTATTCCCGTGCCCAAACAAAAGGTAAAAAACCTAGGAATACATTTTGACCAATCCCGAACAATGAAATATTGCTACCACCACAAGCTCCTGCTATTACAATATATGTCTTTTGCAGAGAATATTCCCCCTCCTCCCCATTAACGCCCGTAGAACCCTGGTCCAGGCTATGATGATTAGTCGACTGGACTATTGGAATGCCCTCCTGGCTGAAGTCACGGACACCCTGCTCACAAAGCTACAGGTGGTCCAGAATACTGGGGCAAGACTGATTATGAACTGCCCTGCAGGTACGCCTTCTGCACCTTTTCTGAGGGAAATGCACTGGCTTCCAGTGAAGAAGGGATCCCATTTGAAAATCTGCTGCCTCACGTATAACGCCCTGAGAGGCAAAGGCCCACAATATTTTAAAACATTTTTTTACCACCTACGTCCCCAGCCGAAGTCTTCGATCAAGTTCCCAATTCCTTCTGTGCTTACCTCGAATCCGCCAAGCCCACACTGGGGGTAAGGCCTTCTCATATTTTGCCCCACGGTACTGGAACAAACTACCTATAGCACTCCGAGAGACCCCCACATACAGTAAATCCAGGAAACAATTAAAAGCCTGGTTTGATCTTCTGCTAAGGATCTGCAACAGCACTGAGATGCCCCTGGGTGAGACGTGGGCTATAGCAAGTAACACAAACATAACATAACATCAAACCTAATTAGGGATTTCTCTCCTCCCAACATTAAATCTTATTGTTATTGTTTAAATGGGTTCCGAGGGCGGGCTGTCAATATGACGGTGCCACAACGCCAATATCACTTGGACCCTGGGAGTTGTATTGTGTTGCGCGGAGAGAAGCGCATTACTCATACTTTTTAAAAATAAATATAACAAGTGGAGTGTCCTTGTGAGGTCACCACATGCATTCCATTGGTGAGGACTTGGGTCCAGATGGCCATTGCACTGCTGATATAGCTTTCCTTTGCTAATGCTGCTTGTCATTTGTATAGACTGTGGTTTGTGGCCCTGTCTCCTCTAGCACCTTGCAGCTTTAGGGCACTTTGTTTACATTCAGAAACTTTTGACGGGCTTGAGTACCAAACTGACCTCCAACCATAGAGGCACACAGCTTAGACACACTGCGGCGGCACTTTGCAGACTTTACCACTCCACCCTCATGGGCTGGTGCTGGTGCATCCCTGGCGCGTGGCAGATTTCTTTGTCTCGACCAACCTCGTTCCCTTCACAGCCCCCTTCTGAGCCGCATCTGCTCGTGCAAGGATGCCTCATATGTCCACCCTTAGGTCCCCCACTCTCCCCTTCCCCCAGCAGTCAGGCAGCTTTCTCTCCCTAAACAGGATCCGGGAAGTCTTGATTCAAGTTCCTAGATGTGTGGTCTTTGAATTTGTAAAAAAGGGAGTTGGCATAGGAAACCCCTTCCCTGGAGGACACAGATTTATCACTGGTGCAGAGACACTAGATTCTTGGACGATAAATCATGAAACCCTGGCTGGAAGTCTCCGCTCTGTCTTTATACTGAAGTGGTATATAGGAGTTGTAAATGTCAGTGGTTCAGTTTTGGGGCTAGCTATGGGCAGTTCTTTACTTCTGACTAATCTACTGAGAGTGGTAGACGTAGACCAACGTCTTGGTCACTAGATGTGAACAAGAAGGTGGGGTGAAGATGGAAGCATACAGGCAGAAGAAACTCAAAACAAGAAAACAAAGGCTCCACTTAACTACCTTTTAACCTGTGGGGGCACCCCGTCCAGAGAACATGAGCCAGTGAAGGACGGTTGGAAACTCTCTAGCTTCAAAGTGACCATTTCTGTCCTCACCCTAACATCCCTCAGCCTGACTCAGTACCATCAACCCCTCAAACGCACTGTGGAAATGCAGCAACTCTCATGTTTTGTCTGGTCTCCATCCCTTCAACCCCTCAACTAAGGTACTACTTGAGTGTAGTCAATATAAAATATAGATCCCAGAGTGGCTACGGCTGCCTGTGCCATTCAAGCCCCATGCCCACATCCTCTACACATGATAACAGTACACATGGGCAGCATCCATTTCCCACATGGAATGGCAAAGGACCTGATTGCAGAGGACTTACACACCACTTTAAGAAAAAAAAAGAGGTGGCAGATGCCAGTAGGTGACTCTCATTGACTGAAGAGAGGTAATGCATTGGCAAAGCCAATAGGTCTCCCCTTATGCAAGAGCTATTGGCTTTGCCAATGTGCTTTAGCAATGTTGTACACCAGAGTGTCTGCTTTACAGCATGGCTAAAAGTTAGTGGGGTAAAGGAGAAATGTCTAGAGTGGAGTGCTGTGGAGTGTTGTAGAGTGTTGAGTGTTGTGGAGGGAGTAGAGTTGTAGGGATTAGAGTTGGGTGGCAGGGCATAGAGTTGAGTGGAGTGGAGTACAGTCTCAGAGTTGAGTTGTGGCATAGAGGGTGTAGAGCAGATTATTGAGGAGTGGTGTAGAGCGGAGTAGTGTTGTATAATAGAGTGGAGTAAAGTAGCATAGAGGGAGTTGAGTAGATTGTAGTAGAGTGGAGTAGCGTCACAGAATGACAAAGTGGAGTAGAGTGTTGTAGAGTTAGTGGAGCAAAGTTTAACGGAGTAGAGCCTCTTAGAGTATTGTGGAGTATAGTACAGTGGATTAGAGCAGCCTAGAGTGAAGTGGTGTGAAGTACAGTGGCATAAAGGGTATGCACCTGTTACAACGCATTTTTTACAACGCACTACCACTACAACGCAGGCATTACAACGCATACCATTACAACGCATTGCGCTGGGGGGCGCTCTAGGATAAGAGGTAAGTTTAATTTACTATCCAACACCTTCCCTAGGGTCCACGGGGACTGGAGTTAGAATAGTAAATTATACTTACCACTATCCAGCACCCCAAAGCGCTATGCGTTGTAATGGTATGCGTTGTGAATACCGCGTTGTAATGGTATGCGGAGTAAAAGTATGCGTTGTAACGTCATACATCCGGCATAAAGAGCAGTAACGTAGAGTGCAATGGTGTAGAGAGCAGCCATGTACCTTGCAAAGGTATAGCGAACAGTGGCGTAGAATGTTGAAGAGTATAGTGACATAAAGTGTAGTGGTTTAGAGTACAGTGGCATTAGAACAGGGCAGATCTGTGACTGGGGGTGAGTGTCTGAAATGTTTCAGTACTCCGTCCATCATCTCCTTGTGTTTGCTTTGTTCACCCTAAGTTGGCAGGGTATGCCCAGACGTAAGTCCCTTGCTCACTTTGCCACTGGATTCAAGCTAGCCTGGCTGATGAAGGGTGTTACACAGTAACCGGTCCTAGGAGGTTTGTTTCCAATTCAGGGAAGACCTGGCTTGGCAGTTCCGCTGGACTGTTCCCATGAGGCACAGGGTCAAGACTGATTTGCATATAGCTGGTTCTGAACTGATGTGGCAAAGTGAGCTAAAGAACGATGATGGATTCAACCCAGATCTGTGACGGGGGGTGAGTGTCTGAAAAGTTTCAGCACTCCGTCCATCATCTCCTTGTGATTGCCTAATAGATACATTGACAGAGATCCCAGTTTCCTCACTAGGACTCACAAACATTACATTGAAGCGTACAGCTACTGCAACAGGGATCAGTGAGATAAAGATAATGCACACAGACATTCAAATAGGACTCATAGATACCTCAAAAAGTCTTTACGAAAGGGCGGAAAGCACAAGAAGAGGACTCTGACATATCTAGACAGGGATCAGAAAAGCAGCCTTTGCTGATTTCATCTGTGAGCTCTTGGACTTTGCACTACATACATATTCCTAGAAGGTTCTCAGTCACAAGAAAAGGGGTAGCTGCTATCACTGATGTAATGCCTGACTACACAATAGGGGGTGAGAACATCTCAAAACGAGTTAAAGAAAAATAAATCCTGATATTGTTTAGCCTCTCGGTGAAGTCCCACTTGAGATACTGATATAAGGGCCATCTTTGATGTCATAAAAAGGTCACTGACTAAAGCCCCCGTGTGTTCATTGTTATCATATTAGAGTCACTGATATCACCTGTTTATCCATATTTACTTTGAGTTTCGTGAAAAAGTGAAGCTGCAACTACGATAGTTAAGCATTTGTTTTAACCAAATAAATGTATGTATTCATTCTTGAATGTCGGCTAGGTTTCAGAGCTAAAAGTAACCATATAGCATCCCTATTGAAATAATGCATTGCAGTACAAATGTGCACTTCTGAAGCTGCATAAGCTTCACTAGGAAACATTCTCCTTCTTTAACGTGTACGTGTCAGTGTGCACAGCTTCTGGGCTCGCAGACATGACAGATAGCACCTGAGAATCACTTAAAAAAGACTCACATCCAAGGTCCCCCTAATTATTTTTCGTGGTGTTTGGTAATGAAATGTTTGCAAGAACACTTTTCTGAGCAGTGTGTGCAAATGAGACATACCACAAGTCTCTATGTTAGTGAGCATGGTGCCTACCGGATTGAGAGGCAATATTTATATTGCATTTACTAAAGAAATCTAATTTTCCAGCTATCTAATGTGTGAGAACCTAGAGGGTTCTGAATGACCAAAACCACCATTATCACCAGAATGTCTTACATGTTGAGCAGAAACTAGAATATCTGTGTAAATTCATAATGAAGGTCGTTGCACCTCGATTATTTGCGAAACACTGGTGTAATTTTGCTTGGAATAGAAATTGTGAAAGCCCCCCCCCACATCCTATGGATCACACTGCATCCAATGTATACACACAATATATAATCCTGATTTGTGCCTGGAGTGTTTTGTAATAGGCACACACTTTTCTTATTGACATACATAATGTTAAGAAGATTGTGCTGAAAATGCACTATGTTGTCCCATTTTTTCCCACATTTCCTGGGTCAGATGCTCATCCGACCGCCATCGTAATGAGGCCCTATGTTTCTTGTTGCAATAGGCAGCTAGTATCAAAAGCTCCTGGGCTGTTTTAGGTTCCCTGTCATTACTGAGTACATTAGATCATGTTGATGCACTATGCAACATGTATTAAAGGTAATAGTTTTTAAACATGAACCATTCATAAAACCCTCCATGCCTCGTTATGGTGCCATTAGTTTAACAAGTCAATTTGTAATGCCCCCATGTGACTAAATAAGTAAAATAATTGTATTATATGGTAGTAATATTATTGTCTACTAAATCTGGTTAGTACTCGCTCTCAGCTGAATGACTTAAATGTGCTCTCAAATGTAATGGTACTGAAAATTGCAGCCTGGTAAAGTGATTTGCCCCAAATCACACAATTATTTGACATTTTTCCAACTTGTAAGAAGAATTCACTGATGATCTGTGAGATGCAGCATCCGTTTCACTTGAAAAGAGATCTCTGTTTTCAAGCAGGTGACACAAAACTCTTCCCTGTTTGTAGCCAGTGTTTGTTATTAATAAAAAAATAATCGTAAAATGTAGGCAGCGAGTTGGGAAAGCATTGTGTGTCACCTTTTAAAATTAAATGTCAATATAAACCTGCCAGTCAATGGGTTTGAATACCACCTGGGACAGGTGGTGCAGAAGACATTATGCACACTTTTTGGATTTAAACTCCCAAAACAAGTTAAAGCACCTGTGGAGGCAGAGAGGTAGAGGGTGGTACTGCACAGGATCAGAACTGCAGACTTTCAATACCACCTGACACTTCAGAACATGGTTCAATAATCTGCTTTACATGTGTCCACTGCCCATTGCCTTGGTCTTCTGCTGGACTTTCAGACCTGATTTCTATTTATCAGAGCTTAGTTTGAGCAGGTGGATTCCGGTGCTCCACCCCAGCACTTAACTGTCAAAACCGGCACTTGTGACAGTCTGCCACAAGGTGGTGCTATCTGGCTAATTTAAAGATGGCCACAACAACAGTTAATTAGTAATTCAATATG
The DNA here is from genome assembly GCF_964263255.1 of Lissotriton vulgaris. Taxonomy (NCBI): domain Eukaryota; kingdom Metazoa; phylum Chordata; class Amphibia; order Caudata; family Salamandridae; genus Lissotriton; species Lissotriton vulgaris. Next base: position 1,435,551,869 of record NC_141695.1, on the reverse strand, counting down.
CATTAAAACTGACTATTACCTGCCGTCCAAACCATTCTTATAGCTTTGGGGGCCTTGAAATAGTCTGAAGTGTCACGCTTGTAAGAGGGAAATGGTTAGTAGTTGTGTCGTTACTATCATTGGCAACATGGCACGGACAAGTTGCAGTGGCCTCCAGACGAGAGCCCTGGCAATTATGCTTCTTTGCACAGCAGCAGAAGAAGGAACTGGGGCCATGTTCGTGACTTGGAGACTTGGTGCCTCATTTTCACATGCCCTATATGTTTGACCCCTGTATTGTAGAAAGGAAAGGAAAGGAAAACACTACCTGCGTTTGGTAGGAATCCACTGTCGAGCATCATAAAAACTGCACTTCAACAGAAAAGAAATACTTTGTTGTAGGCACAATGAAAACTGGAAAACTGTGGCATTAAACTAACCCTGCTAGTTTTAGTCTGCAATCTACTCATCTCCAGCATTATGTCATTCCTGATTTAATGACATTCCCCATTTGGTTTATGGCATGTTATTTAGGTATCAATTAGGTGCATATTTATTCAACATTCTCACTTTTAGCAACAGTTGGCTGAAAAAGTAGTTGGTCCTCTCCGCCACTCCCATGAACACCAACTCAAACTCACCAGGGAAACCATTAAGCTTCAAAAAAATCGAAATTGTGTTATTGGTATGATGGAAAAAATTTCAAAACACTAGTCGCAAAAGTTTGCGGCCAGTCATTTCTCACACATTCTCTGAAAAGAAAACTCTCTCAACTACCAAAACACTAAAGAACCAGCACAATTTAAAACTCAGACTAGAGAAGTATACAGCAACACTCAATACACTGGGTGCATCAAGGAACACAACCGCAGCAGCCTTAAGCCATTGGACTTTTGATTTGCAGCACACTCCTTTTGTCAGACTTTGCTTCAAAAATGCAACAGAAGATCAAGTCAACCCATAAATAAAATTTCGTACTTTTTCAATAAATTATTTTTTAAAATCGCATTTCTAATATAGTTGGGAAACACGGGCGAGATAAAATGAAGTTCCTTTGCTCCTGCCTCCCACCCAAAAAATATAACTCCTAAACAATGTTATTTATTAAAGATGCTAAATCTATCACAGTTCAAGCAAGTTTAAAAAGCATACAAATAGTTGCTGGTGAAAAGAAAATACAGCTGTTCCAATTTTCTCCTGTTCATCTACAAAAATACAGAAGGAAATAAACACAGTGGAAGAGATCCACCACTCTGCCTGTGCTTTAAAAACAGAACTGAAACTGAAAAGGGAACGTTCAATTCCCCTTCCTCCTGTTTTTTCGTTTCAGTGATGATATGTACAGATGGCACACTGTGGACATTTTTCCAACGTGTCAGAATAATTCACTGATGATCTGTGAGATGCAGCATCCGTTTCACTTGAAAAGAGATCTCTGTTTTCAAGCAGGTGACACAAAACTCTTCCCTGTCTCTAGCCAGTTTGTTATTGATAAAAATATAATCGTAAAATGAAGGCAGCAAGTTGGGAAAGCATTGAGTGTCACCTTTTAAAATAACATCTCATTATAAACCTACCAGTCAATGGGTCTGAATACCATCTGGGATAGGTGGTGCAGAAGCGCTGGTATGCCCTGCTCCTCTGTACGCGCTCAACAACGGAACGCACCCAAATCACTGGCACCGGCCCTGCAGCGCTATAACCACCACATCCTGTTTGGAAAACACGATCATGCTCACAGTGGTCTGGCGGGGAGATTTATTTAGATAGAATTTTCAGAGTTACAGCGCTCATCATGGGCTACTTCCACCCTTCAGTCATTTCGTGAGAAGATGACAAATCTTGCAAGCTTAAAACTAAAGGAATTCTCCTTCTGATTGTAAAATCAGCCAGACAATAACACAAGAAACAAGAAAAAGTGTGCTAAGATGCGGCCAGAGTTGACCGCGTCATAGCGTTTGTTTTCCTTTAAGCCATGTAAAAACAGCGGGGGAAGGGGTTAAGAAGCAACGAACAGCGCGGGAGGACAGAAAGGAAAAGGAACAAAGGGGGAGCAACACTAGGAAGTTTCTGCGAAGTAGGGAGAGAGGGGCAGGAGACAGACTACAGACATGCATTCTTCGAGAGTAAGAGTGCATGTCGAAACGTTTATTAAAATGTACCAGCTGGAGCCTGGGCAGGCGAAACCTCCTATTTAAATGAATGAATATTTTCCCTGAAATTAGGAGTCCAGTCTGCACCCATTGCTTAATTGCCATAAATATGGGCCTTTTCACGCATTCCATGCTGCTGCTGGAGTGCACATGCAATTGAAGCTACAGTCCTTAAACAGGAAGGGCAGTATGGGTTAAAAAACAACTGAGAGCAGGAGGAAGGGTTGTGGACTTAGAAAAAAAAAGGGTGAGCAAAACTTTGAAAAACATTTAAAAAAGTTTCCCAAAGGCAGATGAATACAGTACTTGGGCCTCGGGACACTGATAAGAGCCAACACATGAGGCACAACAGGAAATAATATGCCACAGCCAATAGAAACAGAGGTAAAGCAAGTGGAAAACAAGGGAACCAGTGAGAATCAAGGGGACGGGATGTAAGCCCCTTTTAAAATATTTATTGAATACAATAGATTTCACCAGCGCACCGCAAGTGTTGTGCAGGAGAAACCTAAAAAGGCCTGCCTTGCCTCAATAGACAGTATCACTGCCACCATTGTCGGTCTTCTACAGGCCAGTGAAATTACAGTAGTGACATCTGATAAAGAGAGCTCACATGATATTACTTCCACCTGAAATGTGTGATCATCATGTATGCAGAAAAAGCTACAGCTTGCTAGTAGTGAGTTCAAAGCATGCTCTCCAGAGCTCTGCAAGGGACTTTTCTCTATCCCAACTTAAGCAGGGTCATATCTACAGAGCTAGTGTGACCTGCCTTTGCATTGAATCCTAGCACTAATGAAACCAAATGTAAACAATGGTCAAGCAGATTCATATGATTCAAATTCAAAACAGGTTACTTTCTCTGACATTACATACTTTACATGGCTTCCTCTTCCTGCTTGGCATTACGTACACATTTATATATCTCTCAAGTTCATATCTAATGGAAGATACCACTCACTCACCTTTGCAAAACGGTGCAAAGCCTAGGGTAATCATAACATTGCATTTTTGGTACTTGCAGCCGAGAACATCATCAGTGCGAAACTCCCTGTAAATAGGCGATGAACAATTTTCCCCATTTTCGCAATGCAGCACTATAACTTTTCAGGCAATGCTGCAAAATGCTTTGTAAATTTAGGCCCAAGTTGGTTCTACCATGATTTAGACTTGCGACCTGTGATTTACAAAGATATCACCACTCAACTAAAGCATACATCTTGCTGACTTATATTGCATTAACTATAGAAACTTTTCTCTTTTAGTAATCAAGGTTTATTAGAGTCATAAAAGACATGTAGTATAACAAGACTATATTTCAGCATTTCATATTTCTGCATGGAAGGGAAAATAGATGCTTTGGTGATAAAAAAATTCTTCTTGTCACAAGTGGGCTCTGTTGTCAAAGTTTTTTCTACTTCAACTTTGTAAAGTTTTAATAAACGATTCAAACTTCACCAGGGTCGGATTGGTAACGCAGGAACTCTGGCAATGCCCTAGGGGCCGGTGTCCAGTTCCAGCAATGGGCGGCTTTTTTTGAGCAGCCTGGGGTCGATTTGGGTGGTTTCTGTGTTGTTCGGATACCGCCAGGAGCCCAGTGGGTGCTTTCTGGGGGCAGATGGGCGTCCATTACCTCCCTTTTATCAAAGGGCAGAGGTGTCACTCCCTTTCACTTGCTGGGCCGGCCAAATAATGTGTGCATAGTGAGCTGGGGCAGGGGGCATGAGCAGAAGTGGCCTGACTGGTTTTCAGGTGTATTTCACCAGTGTAAACTAATCTGTGCATTTTTTTTTACCGCCCCTCCCTCCTTTTTAAAAAAAATAAAATGCCGTCGAAGCAGTGTTTTGCGAAAGGCAATATGCAAATATGGACCACTTGTTATAGCGTGCCCGGGGCGATTTTTTTTATTCCCAATCCAACCCTGACACATGCTTTATGAAGCTGGCAATTTTTCCTTGGGTAGTGTTTTCACGGTAGAAACCCCAGCAATCCTACTTTTAAGGTTGAGAATTTCACCAAAGATATTGCTTTGGGGTAAAATGTACCCCTTTTGTATGGAAGTTCTACCACAAAAGCTTTTTCATGTGAAAACTTCAACCCCAGTCACATTTGTCAAAGTACACAAGTTTCCTAACTTGTTGAACTACATAAGGAGTGCTTTTTGCCCGCAAATCTGAAATTGTGTGCATTCCAACTAAACAAGCATTTGCAAAGCAAAGGCATTTGGCTTGCACTTCGCACAGATCTCTAGGAAAAGTTACTTCGGCAGAGCTGGCTGTAGAGATAGGAGGCTTCACGAGTGCAGCTAGTGGGGCTGGGAGATTCCAGTATAAAGCACAGGACTGGAGAAGTTGCTTCTGCGACTGATAGATCTGCACTGACTGTGTTTGCAGTGAAGAAGTAATTTGCCAATCGCAATAACCATAATACAAAGTAAATGACACAATGTAACCAGCTGCAAAAAGCTGTGGCCTTAATAGCATAAGTCTTCACAATGGACAGCTAAAGCTGTCTGCAGTCAGACTTAAATGACCAGGAGAGAGTAAATGCGACCATCATTGCCTTGAGTAATTGGGAATCTATTGATGTATCTTGGAGATGTCTCAACCACAGCCACTGTGAGTTGAAATCTACGAATAACACTTAAGCAAACTGTGTAACAGATGCAGACACCTTTGTGCAGCTTCGCGTAAAATGCTTGAAAAAGAAGCATTGAGTATTTCAGTGTGATTGTATCAGATTTATCATGTATTAAAAAATGAGGAAAGGTTTGGGACAAACATTTAGTGAGGAAAGGAACATGGCTCCTCAAAGATCAGATCCCCAAAACTGCTCTGGACTGCTCTTGTGTGCCACACCAGAGCCACCTCCGCGTCCCCAGTGAATCAAAAACAGATTCTCACATCACACCTACTTAACAAGGCAACACCTAACACGCACATAAAGCTCCTTTAGCACAACATCACAATTAATAGCATTTTGAAAACAATGCCAATAATTTGTTCTTCTTTGTCGTACTGTAATGTATTTGTATTGTTGACTTATCATGCTCTTTGTGTGTGGTTTCTCAAATTCGCCAGGCATCCCCTATGTAATTGCCCCAAGGTTTAATGTACTCTATGCTCAAACTCAATGTATTTATTTGATAGGGGGTTCTCACCTTACACATATTAATGCAGAATTAAAATTATTGAGATTGGGTCATTCTTTTGAAATACTGGACAAATTCTTGCAGGTGAATTCAAACAAGCCGAGCGTCACAGTTATATAAAAACAATCCATATTGTCCATTGAAGAGGGGCAAAGATTGAGTTCCAGGTGGTGCACTTCCTTCTCTTCATTTGTAATGGGACAGGCCAGTTTAAAAATGATGGAATGGAATGTGTCTCAATGTACTTATCGGTGGCACAGATTGATTCTGGCATTCCTTCCCTTGCTTTTTAGGCTGTATTCATGGGTCTTTCCGCATCGGAAGCGTACACCCAGACACGACGACACCAGGTTCGGTGGGTCGTCGGACTCCTTGCAAGGATCTGAGGCTGCTTCTGTCCCTTTTCAGAGGACACATGAACTAGCCATTTGGGTCAAGCTGTTCCTTTTGGGATCAGCCAAGATTGATTTGCATATGGTTAGTCCCTATCAGTAATGGCATAGACGACCTAAAAATGACAGAATGGAATGCAGTCGAGAGTAGTTGCTAGTGACTGAAATTCAAGCATTCCATCCATCACTCTATGTGCTGGAATAGCACAAATTGCTATTTACAGCCCCTCTGTGAACGGGACGACAATATTGTCATTAGAGAAATGAACTTTTCTGGCACTGAGAAGAGGTGATGTAATAGTGTCTGATTACCAACACGCTTAAAATACAATAACTTATCTGCAGGTGAAAAAAAAACATTTAAAAGACAATAGTTTACATGTATGTACAAAACAATTACGAAGTATGACGATGTAAACACTGTTCACAGGTAAGGGGCTGTGTATAGACATGCACTTCGCTAACACTTTTTAACGCAGTGCTTAAGACTCCATCTGGGATGGATGCCTTCTTGACTAAATGCCATTAAAGGAGGACTGTTCGAATCGATTCATAAACTTTATTCGGCGCAAGGCCATAACCAATAAATATCGTACACACATGTTGTTAAAATGAATAGAACATTACAGTGGAATCTCAAGCCTTTCACAATACCATTATCAACTTCCTTCAACAATAAAAGGGAATAAACACAGCATTAGTCAATAAAAGAGGTCACAGTCTTCCTGATTTTAAGTGCTTTATGAATATAACCTAATACTTTTGCATATGGAAATTCAGACTCTAGCAGTTGGATATGGAGCAAACAGAGAAAGAACTAGAACAAAAAGAGCACAGTTAAGGCCATAAAAAAGGCCTTTGGTCTAAAATAAAAACTGCAACAACAAAAAAACATGAAATGGGACAGGGTTTGCTTAGAAAACCTACCACAAGGACAGGGAGGTGAAAAAGAGAACCACGATCCCTGCTTAGGATGGGCTACCAGGAAATTAAATACCCAATCTAAAACGAGTCAGATAAAATCTGCTTTCCAAATTTGTAATCCAGCCAAGGTAGCGTTCCTTTCCCTCTATCTGCTTTAGATTTAAATAACGGGCAACTGAGTTCATAGAGTGATGTTTTACAAGCCTGGAATGCAATCTACAGGAAGTGAAGGAGGACTTTACCAATATTTTCGAGCTTCCATTAGTTTCTTGTGGTTAGTGAAGGAACTTAGACAGTCCTATAGTTGTAAATGTCTTTTTGGACAAAAGCAAGCCAGGGGACTGCGCCTGCATAATCTAATTTAAGACAGTCTGCGAGAATCATTTGACTGAAGGATGTGTGAGGCGTAGGCCATATCTTTTTTTTGTAAAAGTTGTTTTTATTGACATTTTTGAAAATATTAAAACACAGATAGCGACAATCCCGCTTAACTTCCCCCGCAGGGGGGTACGGTTTGGGTATACAGAAGTCGTTGAACTCGGCTGAGAAGTAGCACTGGCCCAAGGTCCGCATGCTGCGCATCGATCATGGGAACAAAGTTCAGATCGGACTCAAGGGGCTCAAGGCCCGCAGCGGGCTCCAGTTCAGGGCGGCGCACCGCTAGCTCGCCGAGTAAATAGCTTGGCAATCATAGTCTGCATCCCTTACCCTTCCGCCAAATTACCGTGCTGTCATCGCCAAAACTCCCCCTCAACAGTCAAACCCACCACCCACCCATTCCCACCCCGCTCCCCAGTGGTGGTAACACCCATTCACTCACAGAATTATACAGTCAGAACAACTCAGGTCTGAAATAGATGAAGGCTACGCAATGAGGGAGGACAAACCGCAGAGGGCAAGCCGCTGGATAGAAAACGGACCAGGGGGCCCCAGCGAAAGGTGAAGTTCTTAAAATCGCCACAAAAGATGTCCGCCATTCGTTCCATAATTAGTAACCTCCAAAGTCTCGCATGCCATAGAGTGAGTGCCGGAGCTTCTTTTTTCTTCCATGCCGCAGCCAAGGTCAACTTGGCAGCGCCCGTATAAAGCCAAAGAATCTTTTTATCAGCTTGTGTTTGGTGTTCGAGGTCAGGGTCTCGAAGTCCTAGCAAAACATGGTCTAGTGTGTCCTTGATAGGGTAGCCCAAGATCTCTTTGATGTGGGAGAGGATTTCCGCCCAGTAAGGACGGATGATCGGGCAATCTCACCATATATGGCGAAAGTCGCCCAGCATTCCACAGCCTCTCCAGCACCTATCCGAGGAGTCCGGAAAAATCCTCTTTAATTTGGAAGGGTACATGTACCAGTCCATCGTGGTTTTAAGATGAGCCTCCCGGAGGTCCAGCGAGTGGTTGTGCCTCGCGATGTCATGCCACAGATGAGACCACTCTTCGTCAGATATGGGGCGGCCCAGGAGGTCCTCCCAGATACCCATATATCTTGGCCTAGGAGATAAAGAGGTGGAGAGCAGGAGGTCGAACAGAAAAGAGATGGTGCCTCGCATGCTGGAGGTTCTTGCAAGCAATGCCTCAAAGACCGTGGGCGGCGTGGTAGCCGCATCTTTGACTGATGGTGATAGTGCCCAGTGAAGCATCTGGGCATGGCGGAATTGTTCGAGTGGCGGGACCGAATAGTCTCACATACAATTGGCGAACGTGAGTGGCGCATCCCCATGAAAGAGGTGTGTAAGGGCGTGGCAGTCCCCGACCCTCCAGGTGTCGAAAGGGCCCTCACGTTCCGCAGGGGGAAAGGCGGGATTAAAATGAATCGGTGTGTATGGGGACGGGAAGGACGTCCACCGTTCATCATGGGAGACCGAGTCCCATACCTTCAGGGTGGTACTTGCGGGGGTACTGACGTACGCATTCTTGGGTCTATCCTTTTTTGGCTTCCATGCTAAATCCCAGATCGTCCTCCCTGCCACTGAACGGTCCATATGTAGCTAATGCTTTTCAGACATGGGCTGCGACCATTCTATAAGGACCCGGAGTTGTGCCGCCTTGTAATACAAGTGCATATCCGGAAGGCCCACTCCTCCCTTCCTCTGCGGGCGCCGGAGGGTAGCGAAGGAGAATCGGGCACGACCACCCTGCCAGACGTAGCAAAGCATCATGGAACGGAGGCGGCTAAAGAAGTCGCCTTCATATAGCAAGGGCCTGGAAGGACCCGCAACCCCCATCACTTCTCGCTTGGAAGAGAGGTCTGGACTTCTGTATGGGGATGGAGAGGCCCATATTCCTGGCCCGCGGCTGTCCTAGTAAGCACTACAAGATATGGAAAAGGTGGGCCGACTACAGGGGACTCTGGCTCGAGCCCCCAGTGGAGCAGGATCCGGATCCAGACCTATGAATGAGTACGATGAAAGGATAGATGCGTGTGAATGGCTTGATCGACCGAATGCCGTGCGTGGGGGTCCCGGGTGGGTTAGGAGGGGGGGTAGTTAGGAGTGGGGTTAAGGGGCACCGGGTGGGGGGACTGGTTTCTTGTGATTGTTCCTATTGTTTTGCGCATGAACAGTAATGACGGATTGCTTGATTGTACAACTTTATTGATACCTGACAGATATCTCTGGAGTACAGAGATCTGTGGCTGTTTATACGATCTGTCAATAAAATCTGTTTTGAAAAAAAAAGAAGTCGCCTTCGGGGACTATGGGGAGGGCCTGAAAAAGGTACAACAGTTTGGGCAAGAGAAACATTTTGATCGTGTGGATCCGCCCTAGCCACGAGATAAACATCGGTTTCCAGCGGGTTAGGTCACTTTGAATTTTCGCCAAGAGTGGGGGAAAGTTGGCGGCATAAAGCTTCCCTATAGTGGGGGTCAGGTGGACCCCCAAGTACACTAAGGATGTGAGGGACCATGGAAGTGGCGACAAAAGTCGAAGGCAGTCGACCTCAGCAGTGGGAAGTGTAAGGTTGAGAATATAGGATTTATTCAGGTTGACTTTAAATACTGCAACAGTCTCGAATCTCTCCAGGGCCTCCTGGACACAAGGGAGAGAGTGGGCGGGATCCGCCAGTGACAGCAGAACATCGTCCGCAAAGAGAGAGATCTTATGTTGTTCCCCGGTAAAGGGTAATCCCCGGATGTCTGGATTCTCTCTAATCGCCACGGCCAAAGGTTCGATACTAAGGGCAAAGAGTAGGGGTGAGAGGGGGCAGCCTGCCGCGTGCTGCGGGAATTTGGGAAGTAGGCAGAGCAGTGACCGTTTACTGCAACTCTCGATCGGGGGCTACTCTAGTTCGCCCTGAGCATCGTAAGAAACTTAGCCGAAAAGCCAAACGCCTCCAAGGTCTGAAATAGAAAGCTCCAATCTACACGATCGAAGGCCTTCTCGGCGTCGAGGCCTACCAGGACTGCTGGGATCTTGAAGCGGGTGGCCTTCTCAATGAGGTGGACCACTCTTCTGGTGTTATCATGCGTCTGACGGCCCTTGATAAAGCCGGACTGGTCCGGGTGGATTAGAGCTGGCATTAAATCCTGCAGTCTGCGTGCTAAAATGGATGAGTACAGCTTGGCGTCTATGTTGAGTAAGGCGATAGGCCTGAATGATGTACAGGCCGTGGGGTCCTTCCCTGGCTTCAGGATGACTGATATAGCCGCCCCGCCATGGAGCAGGAAGTCATTCCTGTCTCCCCCATGGTGTTGAATAACCGCGTCAAGAAGCCGCTAATGTCCGAGGTGAAGGTCTGGTAGAACAGTGCGGTGTAGCCGTCCGGGCCCGGCGCTTTATGCGGCTTCAGTGCTTTTATTGCATCTCTAACCTCTTCTTCCGTGATGGGGACCGCAAGGTGATCGTTCCATTCCGGGGAGACCTGGGGGAGCGGATGCGCTCGTAGGTATTCCTCCTGGGCGTTCGGGGATAAAGCCTCCACCGAATAGAGAGCGGCATAATAGTCCCCAAAGAGGTTCGCCTTTTCTTCGTCTCGGTGAGTCAGGGCTCCCGAGGTATCCCGGATACCTCCTATGTACTCTCTTTCCCTCTTGTCCCTAAGTTGGCGGGCCAGGTGTTTCCCAACTTTGTTCCCCTGGGATTAGGAGAGGCGCCGCAGCCTCAATAGTGTAAACTCCGCTCGGTTATTGTAATGGGCTCTAAGTTTACTCCGAACGGTCGTCAAAGGGCGAAGCGTTACCCTAGAGGGGTTCTGTTTGTGCGCCTGCTCAAGAGCCGTTAGTTCCCGCTCAAGATCTTCCCGTTCAGTTCGGCGCCGTTTGTTAAGCGCAGAGTTAAGTGCTATACATTTACCCCGTATGGTGGCCTTAAAGGCGCCCCATACTGTGACGATAGAGGTATCTTCCACCCGGTTGAGGTCAAAGAATTCACAAATGCTCTTCCGCAAGTCCTTGCAATATATGTCGTCCCGGATTAAGGATGGTGGGAAATACCACTTGCGGTAGGCCGAGGCCTTGGGGGACCACGTCAAGCAAAGTGCCAGTGGACTGTGATCCGACACCGATATAGGGAATATGCTGCCTTCACGGAGATCACCCCGTAAGAATTGACTCACAAAGATATAATCCAAACGAGAGTAAGAGTGGTGGACATGCGAAAAAAATGTGTAGTCCCTAGTTTGGGGGTGGAGTGTGCGCCACCCGTCAATAAGGCCTAAGTCCCCAAATTTGTCCTGGGTGTCCGTAGCAAAGGTGCCAGCGTCGGACCTCAGGCGATGGGAACAATCTAAGTCTCTGTCCAAAACTAAATTAAAGTCCCCCAGTACCACCAGCTCTCCCTCTACAAAGTCCCCCACCTCTCGCAGAAGGTCCCGCAGGAACCCATTTTGGCCGACATTCAGAGCGTAGATGACTAAGAACGTGCACTGTCTACCGAGGAGCACACCCTTGACCATTAGCCAGCGTCCCTCTCTGTCATTCCGGATCCCCACAGGTTGGAAATGAAGTGTGGAGCGGAACATCAAGGCCACCCCTCTATGCTTTGTGGCGGCTGAGGAACGATAGATGAGGGGGAATTGTTTATGCTTTAACCTAGTTTCATATTTGTGGGCGAGGTGTGTCTCTTGGAGGCCCACCACATCTAAGTGATGGTCAACTATGTATTTCCAGACCTTCTGGCGTTTCTGTGGGGAATTCAAGCCCTTAACATTCCACGTGCCTATGACCAATGGCATCACAGAGCAATCATCCCCCCTCGCTCTTCCAGATGGTTCACAGCAGACCACACACGAGCGTTCAACCCAGAGAGGGCGAGCCACAAACCTCTCCATATCGGATCATGCCATTCTCCAGTTCCATACAGGGGACCGTTGGGAAAAGCCCATGTGCCAGATCTCGAGTCTCATTCTCCACCCCGACCCATAGCCCTCCCCATCCAGCCCCAGGGAACCAGGTGAGCCCCTCACAACTCCTATCTCCTCTCACAGCCACCCCATAACTCAAAACAGCCCCTTATTTCAGCAGGAGGGACACTCCAATGGAGTATACGATACATCCAAGGGACCACACCACAGGTATCCGCAACCACCCATCAGACACCATGTTGAGTCGTACACAAACCCCGGTTACCACCACTCCCTCCCCCCTCTCCCATGGCTCCCTTCCCCAAAGCCCTACCCACAAAAACCAAACTACCCCAACTAGGAATAGAAAAAATGTCAATGGACCCAGGTAGCGTGTTACCTCAGACGTTACCAAACCACACGGGTCAAGTTCGTAGGCAACGTTTCTCCAGGGTCCCTTCTTATGGCATCCTCTCACAGACAGCATAATGTCCCACAGTATCTGAGGGGGAGAGGGGGTCTCCCCGGCACCCAGACGGTGCCCCTCTCGGGTTCAGGCCGCCGAAGAGCTGTGCAGAGAGGGAGACACTGTCGCTGATGCCACTGCTGCCACCGCAGCTCCACGTTCCTGTGAGCCTGTTGTGGGATCCACTCTAGCCGGCGCTGTCGGTTTCCCCACTCTCTGCCAGGACGAAGATTGCCGCCGCCGGCGTGGTCGGGGTCTCCCATCCCTCGAAGAGGGAGTTGCTTCATCCAGGCCCAGGAGATCTTTGGCATCTTGTAGGGACCTGACCTGGACCAGCCTATTTTACCACTTGAAGATGAGTCTGAATGGGTGGCCCCAGGAGTAGGGCACAGATTGTTCACGGAGGAAGGTTGTCACCGGGCGGAATTCCCGCCGCTTCCGGAGTGTAGAGGCCGATAGGTCCTGGTATAGCTGGGGCCGATGTTCCCGAAATTGTATAGCGTTGATTCCTCTAGCCCTCCGTAATATCCTTTCTTTGAGCTGGAAATCATGGACGCACACCAGAATATCTGGAGGTGGAGCACCGGATCCCCTCGGCAGGCCCACTCTGTGGACTCTATCCATGCGGATTTCTCGTAGGTCGTCCTCGCCCAGGATCTGCAGAAAAAGGGCCTCCACGTAGCCCGGCAGGTCCCCGGCCTCCCCTCCGTTCAGCACCGCTCAGATGCGGATGTTATTCTGGCGGGAACGGTTCTCCAAGTCCTCAGCATGAGCCTGGAGGTCTAGGTTCTGTTCCGTGAGCCTAAGAACATCCTGCTGCAACTGATGTACATCGCCAGCTAGGCCCTAGGCTAGGCTCTTCGAGCGTCGCTACCCTCTCACCAATGCCATCCACGTCCCTTCGAACCTCGCAGAGGTCCGAGGCAAGCTGGGAGCGCAGCTCCGAGATATCTTCTTTTATTGCTGCCAACAGTTCCATCATAAAGGCTTTGGTGGCCGGAGCATCGCCATCTTTCTGCTTGGGTGCGCTACTGGGGCCTGGTGGGGTTGACGATGAGTTCCCCCCTGAAAGGCCATCCTTGCCCGGCTTGTCCTTCTCCTTGCGGAGCCTGCCCGCCATTCCTCAGTCTCTGGTCGGACACTCCAATCGATATCTTCCCTGCAACGTAACCGTGTCCCACACAGGGCTCTGCAGGATCCGGGGGAGCCGCGTGACGAGCTGTAGGCCAAGACTGCGGGCCGGTGCTGCTCTTGGGCTCCGCCTCTGACCGGACGCCGCCTCAGTGGGGTATGCTGGGTGTAGGTGAGGGAATACCCCCACCGTCCTCCGCGTCAACAGTGTAGTCGCGGGGCCCGGGAGCTCCCCACGTGGCAGTCTCGGTGTCGACCAGGCCTCTAATCCCCGGCCTTGGGTGGATCAGGCTGTCGGTTCCCACTTCTCGCCGCTAGTCGCCCCGCATTGACCGTACCGGTCGCGGGGACCTCAGGTGCCGCGGTACTCCACTGCTTCTTCCTGCTTCTGGGCAGCAATTCCCCCAGCGCCTCACGGGGCAGGGTTCGCGTCGAGCAGGCCGCAAATCTCCGGTTTCGAGTGGGCCCGGTTGCTGGATCCCACCTCTCGTCCACAGCCGAGCGGCTCAGGTCGTCCCGACCATGGGAGGTTCCGGGGTCAGTGCTACGTCGTTGCAGTTCTCCTCCTGGGGCATCAAGTCCTCCAGTGCTCCACAGGGCAAGGATCGCAGGTCTCAGCGGCGATGCCTCTGGCATCTCCCCGATCACTCCGCTTCAGGGTTCCCAGGCTCTAGGCCCGTAACAGCCGCTCCCGCTAACTCCGCACTCCGGGCTGCTAGCGACACCGGAGGGGTGTCGCTTGGATCAGGACCAGCTCACGGCGATCCTCCTGCCAGTCCGAGGACAAATTAGGGCCCCGAGAGGGTGCTGGACAATGCTATAGGTATCGCAGCGCCGGAGAGACCTGAAGACACGTTTTACTCCGTCGCCATCTTGGCCAGGCCCCCGCCATATCTTTAACCATAGCAGCAATGGGGAAACCTGAGCTAGAGCCCCCATAGATGCCAAATCCAACTTCCAAATGAGTAATAAAGTAGCCGTGAAAAGTGTTCATGTTTTGTATCGAGACAGGCTAGCACACAGTTCTGAGCTCAAATTCAGTTAAAGATTGCCGTTCTGGCACACAAAGCCCTCCATTTCAAAACTCCCCGGTACCTAGCGCAAAATTTTGAACTATCCTGTGTCGGTTGAGCCTAAAGAAGCAGTAACAGTTTCCTCTTGAAACCATACATCTTTAGCAAAAAGAGATCTTGCCACTGAGCCTTCTCCGGCGCTGCCCCAAAGATATGGAACTCTCTTCCGCCGAAAGTACGCAGAATCTCCTCAACGATTGCCTTCAAATTGGAAGCCAAAAGATTCGTAATGAACAAATTCTTACCGTAATTGGGCTAGGTTCATCGGCTCGAAGTCATTGATCCTACAACCATTGGACCATCAGTGGATGCTGCTCTTCATTGCCTAATAGTGGGGCCCACTTGTAGCCCGCCAAGTACCTGTTTATTGTATTACCCTACTTTGACCCATCTGTCTTGTAATTATGTGATTATTCTTGTTTTTTATTCTTACTTTTGATGTCGATATTGCATTTCATACCTTCCTTTCATTGCTCTGGAAAGCGCTCGGATATCCTTTGGGATCTTGTTCGCACTATATAAAACTTTATAAAATAAATAAACCTCCATGTGCTCAGTGCACAATCATCCGAACTGCAACTGTTTGGGCTAGAGGCTGCCTACTATAGTGGGGTCAACATACTACAGTATTTATTATGAGTTTGCCAGATAGAGTAGGGTATTTGCCACATGTGGTAAATACCATTACCGCAGGGCAAGGTGAGGTATTTACCACTGGTAGTAAATACCTTGAGTTTTTAATGGGAAAATGTGGCATAAAATACAAACATGATTTTTAAAACACAATTTTGACACGTTTCACCTGCTGGAATTTATCAGGAAAAAAATGTGAGGGTATGATAGTTATCACGCAACTCATAATTCTGATCCCTGTGCAAACACATATTTGAACTGGGATTGAAATTTAGCTGCTCTTGCAACCACCTGACATAAATCCGAGTGCTAGTGTAGGTAGCGGCATCTTTTCGTTCTACATGCAGAATGTTATTATTGTATTATGTCTCTCTCTCTCTCTCTCTCTCTCGCTCTCTCACATGAAGCCCTCCTCTCTACCCCACATACCTGCTGTAATTACATGGGAAATCTGGAGAAAGTGGCAGAGGTGCCAGCAGCCGTCGCCCATGCCCCCAGCCCACCAGGGAACTGCCTTGTTGAAAAAAAGTGAGTAGTCCGGGGCCAGAGATAGCTATGGGACTATTCTTTTATATTTTGGTCTGTAGAGTCTAATTGAATCTCTTGTTCCGATTCGCACAATCCAATGGGTCCTGTGAAACACTGAGGGAATTTTCGAACATGGTGAGAGTATTCCAAACTTATTTTGAAGTCAGTGATTAATTTGTAAAACATTAAGTGCCAGGGCCCAAGGTATTTCACATGGGCCCAGTACAGCTGGCACTACCCACATGCCACTTTAAACTGTAGGTTTAGGTCCTAGTCTTATCATGTTTTGCTAAAAAACAAAACAAAAAAACTAAAAAAACAGTGCCACTACGAGCTGGATGCTCATAAATTCATGCCACTGTTTATAAATAGCCTGAAGACACCGACACAAATTAAGCAATGCTGAAGGTTCATATATATCAATCAGAGGCATAAGATCTCTCAGAGCTATTCGACCAAAATAGGATGTGCTATGTGGGGATTAAAGACACTATAAGGTTGCCAAAGCTTCTAGCTTCTTTAAGGATGTACTAGGCGGCTCGATGGCCAGAGAATTATGACAAATGTAGTCTTCTTCTTTCTACTCTTGAATACAGGCACGCCAAAATAAGCACCGAGTACAATTAATACAGAACTGTCCAATGCAACATATTGTATGTTTTGTGGCTGATGGCTTGCCAAAAACAATACATTTTTCTACGAGGTTTATGTCTTAGAAATGATAGGGTTGGTTTTAAATGTCTGAAAATTAGGAATTATACAGCTGCCGGGTGTCGTATAGAAGGTTAACCTGAAGCAATCAGTAGTAACTGAGTACTAAACTTCTTCGAAAAAATTGACAATTTACTTTATGTTCTATCATAACACCACAAATTGGTGTACTGAGAGCATAGACTCTTTTTTAAATTATCCCTAAGGAAGTGAAGTCTTACTCAACTAAGCAGGTTTTAATCACAGTATTTCTGAAAGCCCCTCTCTCGAGGAAGACTTAGCACTGGATATTCACATGCAAATATCAACAATAACCCCTGGTAAGGGATCTAAATGTCTCAATAAGCGGGTGGGCAGTTCGATTCCCAGTAGGTAGTAAATAAGTATGACGTTGTCCGGGTATGAAAATTGCTGCCGGCCAGTAGTATATTGTTTTGTAGGATTTCATTTTGATAGCATTTCTTATCTGTGACAGGCCTGTGAAACGCTCCGATTCACAGTGCACTGCTGATGCACTTAAGAGTGCGCATTCAGTAGTGTGTGAACTCGAGTTTCCCTACTTTATTTTTCCTTGCAATATTATATAGCGCGAACTCGACAACATGGCATGAGCACAATTTACATTACAGAAGAACACATTCATTTGTGGTAGGCACGGGGAGACAAAGCGATTTGCCTGGAGTCACAGGATGTTGAGCTGATGCCGAGATTCGAATATAGCTCCCCAGCTCTAAAGTTCGCAATTCTAGATCTTGTGTCGGGAGGTGTGTCTTAAAGTGTATGTCTGTGCTGGCCATCCATGAGAGAGACCTGTGCATTTTTCTAATGGGTGGTGAAAAAATATGAGTATGTTGCTGGAGATGTGGGCTGCCGTGCCACCAATGTACTTACCGGGGGAGGGTAAACACCCATTATTCCACAACTTTCTTTCCGCATACCATCACTCTGCATACTTTCATTACGAAAGTACCATGACTCCGCAATGCCATTATACTGCATGGCATTACATTTTATATGCTTTTACCACGCATACATTTACAACGAAATTCGTTGTTAATGCATGAATGGTAAAAGCATGTTTTTTTATGTTTGTATAAGGTAAGTATGGGTATAGGGGTATATGTTTTGGGGTACTGAGGTATATGCAGGGCTTTAAGTGGGCCGGGTCTCAAGGGGTCTGAGCACCAGCAGTTTTTTTCAGGGGGCCTCGAAACGGGTCTCTATCGGGCTCTGTTTTGAGCCCTGACACAGGCAGCCCGTTTTTATCCCAGACTGCAGTGACAGCTGTTTGCTGTCACTTCAGTCCGGAAAATGTGCCAGGGCGCAAAACAAAGCCTGATAGAGACCCGTTTCGAGACAGCACCAGTCACATGGATGTGCTCTGCTCACACTGCTCACACTGCTCACTTCTCAGTAGTAGAGAAGTTACAGCATGACGTCATGCAAGGAGAGCGTTGTGGGGGGGAAGGAAAATCCTTTAAGAGTCATTTTCTTTCTGAATTTCCCTTCTCTTTCTGAAACTTAGGAACAGTAACATTGTGGTAGGGTCACCAGGGATTTATTTGGAAGCTTTGTCAATATTATATACAAGTCATAGTTGCAGCTTATTCATCTTCTGCAAGTAATAACCATTGACAAAGCCAATATTCCTTACTTAATATAGGTATGATGTTACTTGTATCAAATATCTGGATGCAATGACAGAAACAGCAAAATACAAGTCGGGCGGCACACTATGCTAAGCACAGATTTTTTGCGTAAGTGATTTAAAGCCACGCCCCTAATTACACTGACCACGCCCCTTTGAGAGACCCCCCCAGTTTTTTCATCCCACTTAAAGCCCTGGGTATATGTTTTGGGGTGTTTGGGTATTTTAAGGGCTCAGATGTAGTTTTGGGTTATGGGGTACAGGGGTAATTTTAGGGTTTAGGGATAGGTATGGGTTTTGGGGTACAGGGGTATTTTTAGGGTTCAGGGCTAGGTTTGGGTTTTGGGGTATAGGGGTATTTTTAGGGTTCAAGGGTAGGTTTTTTTGTTTTGGGGTACAGGGGTATTTTAAGAGTTCAGGGCTAGGCTTGGGTTTTGGGGTACAGGGGTATTTTTAGGGTTCAGGGCTAGGTTTGGGTTTTGGGGTACAGGGGTATTTTAGGGTTCAGGGGTAGGTTTGGGTTTTGGGGCACAGGGTTATTTTTAGGGTTCAGGGCTAGGTTTGGGTTTTGGGGTACAGGGGTATTTTTAGGGTTCAGGGGTAGGTTTGGGTTTTGAGGTACAGGGGTATTTTAAGGGTTCAGGGCTAGGTTTGGGGTTTGGGGTACAGGGGTATTTTAGGGTTCAGGGGTAGGTTTGGGTTTTGGGGTACAGTGGTATTTTTAGGGTTATGGGCTAGGTTTGGGGTACAGGGGTATTTATAGGGTTCAGGGCTTGGTTTGGGTTTTGGGATACAGGGGTATTTTTAGGGTTTAGGGATAGGTTTGGGTTTTGGGGTACAGGGTATATTTATAGGGTTAAGATGGGTTATTGTTTAAGGGTGTTGGGGTATTTGAAGGAGTAAGGGTGGGCTATGATTATGGGGTGCAGGGGTATTTAAAGGGAGCAGGGTGGGATTAGCACACGATATGAGACAATGCATGAAGGGCGGAATGTACCACACACCCCCAGCGTTTGTCACGCCCACAGCACAACGCAGACACGCCCACAAGGGACTACTTTGTTGGCAAGGTTCTTTTAGCTTTTAAATGTATATGGTGGGCGTCTGCATAGCCTATGTCCTTCTGCTGCAACTGTTCTTTCCAACCCTGTATTGGGTGTTGTGATTGGTGCTGTGGTTCCTGAGATTACCCGCCTCAAAGGTTTGGGCTCTCTCTTTATTATATTAGTATGGATGGCATTGCATTTTATATGCTTTTACCACGCATACATTTACAGCGAAAGTCGTTGTAAATGCATGAATGGTAAAAGCATGTTTTTCTTTTTTATGTTTGGATAAGGTAAGTATGGGTATAGGGGTATATGTTTTGGGGTACTGAGGTATATGTTTTGGGGTGTTTGGGTATTTTAAGGGTTCAGATATAGTTTTAGGTTATGGGGTACAGGGGTAGTTTTAGGGTTTAGGGATAGGTATGGGTTTTGGGGAACAGGGGTATTTTTAGCTTTCAGGGCTAGGTTTGGGTTTTTGGGGTAGAGGGGTATTTTTAGGCTTCAGGGGTAGGTTTTTTGTTTTGGGGTACAGAGGTATTTTAAGGGTTCAGGGCTAGGTTTGGGTTTTGGGGTACAGGGGTATTTTTAGGGTTCAGGGCTAGGTTTGGGTTTTGGGGTAAAGGGGTATTTTAGGGTTCAGGGGTAGGTTTGTGTTTTGGGGTACAGGGTTATTTTTAGGGTTCAGGGCTAGGTTTGGGTTTTGGGGTACAGGGGTATTTTTAGGGTTCAGGGGTAGGTTTGGGTTTTGGGGTACAGGGGTATTTTAAGGGTTTAGGACTAGGTTTGGGTTTTTGGGTACAGGGGTATTTTAGGGTTCAGGGTAGGTTTGGGTTTTGCGGTACAGTGGTATTTTTTGGGTTCAGGGATAGGTTTGGGTTTTGGGGTACAGGGGTATTTTTAGGGTTCAGGGTAGGTTTGGGTTTTGAGGTACAGGGGTATTTATAGGGTTCAGGGCTAGGTTTGGGTTTTGGGGTACAGGGGTATTTTTAGGGTTTAGGGATAGGTTTGGGTTTTGGGGTACAGGGTATATTTATAGGGTTAAGATGGGTTAGTCTTTAAGGCTGTTGGAGTATTTTAAGGCGTAAGGGTGGGGTATGATTATGGAGTGCAAGGGTATTTAAAGGGAGCAGGGTGGACTAGCACACGATATGAGACATGGCATGAAGGGCCGAACGTACCACACACCCCCAGCACACGCCCACAGCACAACGCAGACACGCCCACAAGGGACTACTTTTTTGGCACTGTTCTTTTACCTTTTAAATGTATATGGTGGGCATCTGCATAGCCTGTGTCCTTCTGCTGCAACTGCCCTTTCCAACGCTGTATTGGGTGTTGTCAGCCGCGGGCCGTGGAGGGAGTTACGGTGGGGCAGGGAGGCGGGGAGGGGGAGGGGCGGGGTGGAGAGGACTAAAAACCGGAATATGGATAATTACAGGTAAGTAAACAATTTAAATAATAAAACGAATTTCGTAGCGAGCACTGCACTGCATTTTGCGATGCAGTGCGCGCTACGAAATTCGTTTGATTATTTAAATTGTTTACTTACCTGTAGTTATCCATATGCCGGTGTTTAGTCCTCTCCACCCCGCCCCTCCCCCTCCCCGCCTCCCTGCCCCACCGTAACTCCCTCCACGGCCCGCGGCTGGGTGTTGTGATTGGTGCTGTGGTTCCTGAGATTACCCGCCTCAAAGGTTTGGGCTCTCTCTTTATTATATTAGTATGGATGTATTAATTATTTCTTAACAGTCACATAGAGAAAGTTGCTGACAAAACTACATTTTATAAAAATGTTGAGAGCTTAAAAACAGAAAAATTGAACTGATATTGTTCAAGGTTGGAATCAGTCCAAAACATTTGGAGCTTATCTTAGCTTGCGCAACTACACAACGTGGACCATTGAAGGGAACGCAATCTCTGAACTGGTCCAGCCCTATTGGTGTATAATGCAACATAATGCAACCGTAGAGCTGCATTCACTTGAAATTGAATCCTCTGACAGGTTCATGAGCAAAGAGAGAATGGTTTGTTATTCGATTGAACTAAAATTGATCCTGGTCTCCTCTTTCCATTTGCTTCTAATAAAAGGGCTTGTGTCTATTTCATTCCTTGTTAGCAAGGATTCCTACATCCCAAGCTCCATTCTACCTGAGTCAGATGGACAAAGGGCTGCTACTGAGTCAGAGGTTTCATCTACGTCTGTGCTTGTTAATGTGAGAATGCATGAGAAATCTTGATAAGAGAGAACCGGTGTCAGCTGAAAAGTGCAAACTCCTCAACGTGGAAGGCATCAACATTTTTAAGGTGACCATCAGTAAAGAGATCACCAACCTCGTTCATACTAATTCTAGGACCACCTATGTACAGAGGCCTCAATGACAGCTGGAAAAATGATACCACTTTCTGAATGGGGTGGTTTTGGCCTGCATCACAGGAATTTTCAAAAGGCAACGGGAACAATATATGAAACTTGATCATATATCTTAGAGTCTCAAGCTTCACTTTTTTTGTACTATAAGAATCTTTAAAGCTCAGGAGCGGATCGACCTTCGTCGAACATCTGAAACAAAAATTATCTAAAATTGCAGCATTAAATGCAGAGGCGTAGCAAGGTTAGGTGGTACACGTTGCAGAAAATTTCTTGTCAGCCCCCGCTCACATTTAAATTATTAAAATAAGGAAAAAAAGATAGTTACACACATTTTTGCCATTTTGTCACCCACCTCAGTGCCATTTTGTCACCCTTTTCAGTGATGACACCCGGGGCGGCCCGCATCCACCGCACCCCCCTTCTACGCCACTGATTAAATGTGCTAAAAGAAGACAGTCTGCATTGCAATTTCAGAAGAAAAATATACACATAGGTCTGCCCTCCCTAGCTAATGGGCACATTTCAGGGGATTGAATGGTATTCATCACAAAGTCTACATCTTGCTTCCATTTATTTTATAGCCTTCTAGTTTAGGGTTATGATTGAATGGACGGTGTGACTTCTCAATCGGCCAACAGAAATGAGACAATGATGTCAGTATCTAACTTAACATCAGATGTTCTTGCAACTAGGCGAGCAAAACTAATAAAAGCTGCCAGCGATTCAATAAATAAGGCAAATAAAATCTGGGAAAAGAGAAGTGTTGTCACATCCCCCTTGTTATATATATAAGTCCGGCAGCTCAACCGTTAATAATCAAAGGAGCAGTGGTTTATCTACTCAGAGAGGGATCACCACCATTAGTTTGGAGGGTTATCTATAAATCACCAAGATAGTAAATTCCCAGCTCACGAGGTCAAACACCTTCTCCCCATCCAAAAGTATGAGAGCGGCTTTAGTTCATGTTGTGTAATAGTAATCGGTCACCGAAGCTAAATAATGAATATTCGTAGATAAACGCTGTTTTGAAGCATGGGCGAATTTTGTGAATTGGCAATTCGCGAAATTGTGGATTTGCGAATTGGCAATCTGTAAAATTTGCGAATTCGCGCGAATTTGCAGATTTTTTTATTTTTGCGTGTTCGCGGGTGTTCGCGAGGCGCTTTGCGTTTTCACGGGTGTTCGCGGGGCGCTTTGCAATTTTGCAGGATTTTTTTTTTTGCCTGCTTAATCACTGCCACCCTCTCGTTTTTTATGCCCATCTGCCCTCTGTACCACTCGTTTCTGTGCCCTTCTGCCCTCTGCCCCACTTTTGTGCCCTTCTGCCCTCAGCCCCACTTAGAATGGCGCCGGCAAGCTGCCAGTGCCATTCTAAAATAGCTAGAAATAGCTTCAACAGGAAGCACTAATAGATAAAGTAAATCAGGTGCTCCAGTTGAAGGTCAAATTTAGTTACACAATCATTAATCACCCCAAGTTTGGGGTGATTAATGATTGTGTAACTGAATTTGAGCAGCACCTGCTTTACTTTATCTATTAGAGCTTCCTGTTGAAGCTGACTTTTGTAACTATTTTAGAATGGCTCTGGCAGCTTGCCAGCGCCATTCTAAAAGAGTTACAAAAGTCAGCTTGAACTTTTGACCCAATCCGTTCCGTTCGCGGATTTTGCGGGAAATTCGCGAATCTCGCGGACTGGGAATTTACCGAAAATCCGCGAAATTCGCTAGCGGAACGGATTTTCCGCCCATGCTTACTGTTTTGGCAAATACCTATTCTGATCGAATTGAAAAAGATCTTTCTGCATTTCTATTTCCAAGTAAGCAGCTGATCACTCACATCTACTGTTTCCTGCACATGCTGAATATCCTGTGCATTATTGCATCTTGATTGGCTTTGTGAGATATCAGCAGCCCTCTAATTGCAGCTTCAAATGCCTCCCACACTGCTGAGGGAATTGCGCTTTCTATATTTTTCTAAGAAAAGCACATTATCTTCTTTAATACTGCTAAAGGTCTCTTTAGGTAAAAGAGCTGTTCTATCCAAGCGCCATCTAGCCGCCAACCTAGACATTTTATAGCCACTGTCAGGTAAGAATACTGGGCGCTACACCACAGCAGCCCAGGGAAGGAGGTGGTGACCTAAAGCTGCAGCTCCCAGAACAGGGTTTTAAGCACTACAGTGGGGATGGCAGAAACGCTGGGAATGAGGGGGTGAGGTTGGTGATGGTAATTTGTGGGGGTGATACAGGAATAAAAGAAAAATTGGTACAAATTTGATTTATTAACACCAGGTAGGGATAAGTATGAAGAGCTGGCCGTATCTCCTGAAGATAGTAGAGCGAATGGACATTTTTAGAATAATAATCGTAAACATGAATGACATCAATAATCAGTGCAAGAGCAAGTCTTTATTACAATGGCTGAGGGATCAGAACCTTCTGTTGTTATGTTATGGGATATTGCCCTGCAGAAGAGAGTAAACCACGCTTTAAAGCTCTTAGATAGGTTAATTTGTTGTTCTCCTCCACTGTAGCGGCCCCTCGAGTACTGGCCATATTGTTTTGTGAGAATCGCCATCTTGGCTATCAGCCAATAGCAGGCATCTGGTCAATAGTCCCTCTTGAGGTAGGACAGCTGTGTGCGATACTACTGCCTCATGGTAGATGATCCCCGACCACAATATAATCTTATCTGGAATTTTTCTGACTTCTGAGTATGGTTATTAACAGGAGGTGACTTGAATTTTTTACATTTTAAATTTGAGGTACAACTGACGCAAAAAGAACACAGTATTACGCTAAAACCCAGTGGGCAATTATATATTTAAGCTAGGAATTGGGTGTAGGGATTCGATGGGGTTGAGATAATCCTCTAGCCAAGTGTTATGTTAATGTGATTTCTAAAGCTCACGAATACCTGAAGGTGTCTTGGGGCTGAGTGGTTCTCTTGTTTCTCAAGCTGCCATCAATCTCTATCGAGTATTGATTTTCGTCTTGCCTTATCTGCTGACGTTTACATGGAGCGGTTTCTTCCTAGCCTGTTTTTGTCATCTGCTAGCTATGATTCTCCGATGCAATGTATGGCTGCAATTAAACATTTTCCAGTACTTCTTTTTGACCGTTATGAATGGGAGTGTGTGTGATCCATAAATTCATGTACTGGAAACATCAATATGTGAATCCTGGCACATTTATCTCACCTCTTGTTTTATTTAATCAGCTGCAAGCCACTAGAACAGGGTGGTTGTAGGAAAGTGGTTCATACTGTATTGTATTGTAATTGCATTTAAAAAGCACTTACCGCCCCTGACAAGGCGTCAAAGCGCTTTTTTGGCAATAGCACATTACTCCGGGACCCATAGAGGATTAGTGTTGAATTAGTATAGTGAAACATAGTATAGTGAAACATGCAAGTACCTTTTTAAATGGTGGATAGGTTGGTCATATAATGAGAGCTAGAAATAAGAAGCAAAAATATGATCTTGGCAAGTAAAGGTAAATGGAAAGCACAACTAGCATTGGCAAAGCTAAAAGATTTTTGCCTTTGGGACCAATTTGCTTTGTCAATGGTTTTTGGCCAAGCTGTGCGTGGCCCCAAAGTGAAAAGGAGTGCTACAACGTTTTTGCCCAAATCTTTTTGTAGGCTCGGAGATCAAGTATGTTCATATTTGCAAAATGACGCAGGTGCTTTTTTTTCTTTTTATTTATAGATCTGAGTTGGATTGGTTAAGGGAGAGGATCGTGGAGCATGATGGGAAGAGACGCACACAGGCTGGAGAGGGAAATGGGCAACTGTTGGAGGAAGCAGGCAGGTGAGAAAGCACGTGATAGTGTACACAATATGGATGGGCTCAGGAGCATGGCTGGCTCTGGGCGCTGACCAGAAGTGGGGGCACTGACCTCGGGGGAGGGGGGACACTAATTGTAGCAATAATGTACGATTTAAAAGCACCTGCTGCAGTGTTTCTTGTGCATCCAGCTTTCAGGCAGCAATAAAAATTTAATGATAACTCTTGTGATTAATGTTCCTGCTAGAGAGAGAGATTGGAGTTTTGTCTAGTAGCAGTTTTAACTCGTCATAAAGTAGCACAGTGGGTTAATATGCCTGCTGCAAAGAACAGATCTGTATTTTATGTGGACAGCTGAGTGGATTGGTAAAGCCAGCCTTTACCAGTGCTTTAAAACAAATTAAATGTATGTGGGAGAGCGGCTATAAAAGATGAGGGACACTTTTGCTAGGTGATAGTGTTGGAATCCAAAGAGGAGGTCACCTTGGGTGGGTGGGGGGGCATGGTGGGGGGGACTGCCAAGAAAGTTTGCCCCACAACATCAGCGCTAAAGCTGGCCTTGACCTGGAGCATGGTGGAAGGTGGAAGAGTAGTAAACCAGAGAGACAGCTGGAAAACTCATGCACTCTAGTGGAATACTTAACCAAAAAAAATAATGAAATAGACCTTCAAAAGTGAGCACTGGGAGGGCAGAAGTAATGCGTCCATGCAATAATGCACCCTGCTCTATGGGAGGTGCAGCACACAAGAAGAAGTAAAGTCCACACAAGCTGACCAATGAAAAGCAAGCAAATGAGATTGACAATGAATCCTCGCAGTGGAAAGCACTGGGGCAGCTCAAAGTAAACTGAAAGGTGACAGACAGCAGGTCTGGAGCTGTCTAGTAGGCCATCCTAATAAAGCCCAGTGGGTTAATGCAGCGGCTATAAGCAACTCTGTCTAATCTGCAGATGACAGGTTTGAACAGTGATTGGCCAGTTTTACCATTGTCGTTCCAAGGCCGATAGATCACAGTAGCAACTGGGACAGAGAAAGGCACTCGAGGGATATTTAAAAGGGAGGTGTGTATTAGGAAGTCGTAGTAATGCCCAGGATGGAAACACTGCCAATTACAGGTTAATGCATATCAAGGTGTATATACCAGGCACAAAATTAGGTCAGTGTCACTAACATTTGTCCCATGATGCAGATCTTATTTTAGCCCAATTTACACCTAGGTGTAAAATAGCCTTAAATAATACACCAACCGTATAACGTGCTTGCTCCCATTATTACTTCTAGTGCCACCATTGGCATTGGCAATTACCGGTGGGTAGGATCCTGTATTGTATTTTGCATTAAATATTTTACAAATCGGATGCAATTAACGCCCAAACCCAACACAAATATTATATGCACTCGTTTTTTTTCTTTCTAAATGCAATTTACGCCCGCCTGGTATTGACGCACTTTACAACTTGCAGAACACTCAGACGCCTGACCTACCCTCGCCTCTAGGAATATGCACAATAAACAAAACAAAAATAACATCCCTCACCCCGTGCAAAACGTGCCACGCAGATGTGACATCAGAAAACAGCGGTAGCGTGCTGACATATTTTATTTTTATGGTAAATATTCATGCAGCCTGCGCATTTTATATTCCATATTTTATGGATTGAAGCATAAAGTACACACAGTTTTAAGACACTTGATATGCTAATGTTATTCCCTTGCAGCGGCGCAGATGTGCAAATTTAGAGTAACACGGTTCGGAGGAATCCCCAGGAGTCTAAATTAGTTTCCTGTTTGTATTTTGGTTCTCCTTACTAAACGCAGCCTTGTAATTATAGCAGGGCGGTGCGCTTTGAATTTATTTTTTGCATAAAATATACATAGGATGCGAGTGCTGAAGAAAAAGAGCAAATGCGACAATGTGGACCAGGTTTCTAGCAGGTGTTATTTTGATGTGCGATATTTTTTTCAGCCTAGGTTGTGCTTAGCTTGTAAAGTAGCTCGGCAAATGCAGAGATCTGTGTATAACTTGCAAGTTACACGTTTGTATCCTGGCGGGGACGCTAAGACCTTCATGTTTCTGAAGTCGATAAAATGAGGCAAACTCGGCTGGTTGATAATACGACTTGTTGCTTGTGGTATAAATGGCTAACAAAGTAATAACAATAATGATGACCGTAATTACGGTGCATGGCAATGAGGTAGATAGCCGATTAGACTACGGCAATGCCCTGTTTGCTTCCATCAGCGAGTGTCTGCTGACCAAGCTACAAACTGTTCAGAACGCCGCAGCTCATTTGGTGCTCGGGCTGTCCCCTAGATCACCCTCTCTGCCTAGTCTCGGGGACCAAACTGGCTCCCTGTGCGCAAAAGAAGCCACTTCAAGATACTCAGAATCGTCCACGAGCTCCTTACCGGTATAGGGCCCTCCTATTTAGCGAAGAAACTGGTTTGGTACAACCCCCCCCAGAGTCCTAAGATCTAGCTCCAAATCCCTCCTGGTCCAGCCAAGGGCCAGGACTTCGAGAAATGGTTGCCGGGCCTTTTTCTATATAGCCCCTCTACTCTGGAACAAACTGCCCTTCCATCTGTCGTCCCTATCCAACCATTCGGCCTTTCGGAAGGGTCTGAAAACATGGCTTTTTCCCAACTAATCTGTGCTACTCTCTTGAACTCAATGTTGTCGTCTCTTTCTGCTAAGCGCCTTGAGACCTTTCTGGTGAATCGTGCGCTATACAAGAACCTATGACTATGACTATGACTAATTACGTTAAGCTAATCTAGCTGCTAGAGCAAGGGAGCGCTGTGCTTGCTCTTTGGGTTGGACGAGGTACAGGAAAACTTCAGAGGTTTGTATACAGTTATACTCAGGGTCAAAATGAGACAGAAAATAAGCCTGGGCACCAAAATAAAAGTTGCCCCATTAGAGAATTAATAGCCAAAAAAACTGCTCACATTTGCAAATCAGGGCAGTTTTGAACTTGTAAAGACACACGGTAAAGGTGTTTTACAGAGTACGGGAGACTGCATGAATTTCCATGCCCTCGTCAGTGGAGCTGTGCTCATGACGAGCTGGGCTCCTCATAGCGGTCGCGGTCCGCCCACACGCGATTGATTCCCTGCCTGTGCGGGAGAATTAATCAGTGGGCGGAGTCGTGACGAGCCCAGCTCGTCATGAGCACAGCTCTACTGTGACCCATGACGAGCTGGGCTCGTCACGAGTACCGCAGCGCCGCGGCCTCCCCGTCCCCCCACGCTTTGAGGGAATTACCCCTGCGGGGAAGGGGTTAAGGCGAATTTTTGTGATAATATCACAGAGGTCAGCAGTAATAGCCCGCCCACAAGACCATAAAACAGGCCTACAAAGCCAGAAAACAGCAGTACCCTTTCTAGCACTGCCAGTATGTCCTCTATGGTAAGAGTGCGGGGTGGCTCTGATGTAAGGGGTGAATCTCGTTCCAGAGCCACAGAGCGTAGACTAAGTGACCTTGCTTATAGATATTTTCTTTCTTGTAGATTTAATGCTGGATTCCAGACAGATTTGGGCTTCTGGCTTCTGGCTTCATGTGGGCTGCCAAGGGTAGCAGGTTGTTTGCTAATTTCTCTATAGATCAGAATTGTTTATAGTGCAGTACATCACATTTCAGATACGTCAAAGCACTGTGCGTGAGTAGCAGTCTATTACTGTGATAATGTTGAGGTTGAAGTCTAGTGGGCTCCAGGAAGCCATGGTCCGATAGACTTCAGTCACTGCCTGCATTTGCAAAGAGCTCAGCATAGGGGGTGATAAACAGATCAGATTTTAGTCTTTTTCTGAAATGCATGTATTTTGGATCCTGCCTCAGATGTAGGTTCATTACATTCCAAATCTGGGTTCTCTAGACTCCCGGAAGTATTTCTATGTGTTTCGGCCACTTGAAAGAATTTTAGGTGGTGATATTTGCAGTTATTGTGTGAAGGATTGTGTTGGGCCACGTTTCGATGCCAGGCTTTGTAGATAATTTGGTCCTTTTTCTCCACAGGCCTTATGGATGGTACAGAGGACTTTGGACTTAATCCTCACATTCAGCATCTCAAGGCAAGTTAGAGAACATTCACATTTAGGAAGGTAAAATTGTGCAAGGATGGATAAACTTGACTTTATTCTGAATCCCCAAACTCACAAGATTATAAAGAGAGGTTTGCAATGCACCTCCTAGAGGCCAACATGCTTCTGTGGACGTTAATGGCCACCAATGTCACACACTTCCCAACAGGGTGTAAGTAAAAGTGGTGTGGATTGCTGTCCTGTTACTAGGAAACGTATATCCAGAGTGCAGATAACAGGTGATGGTCTTCCTTGGCTCACTGGTTCACCCTATGCTTGCTGGCAGAGTGGTTAGGTCTGCTCTGTATCCAGCTTGAAAGGTGCATCCTCTACACAGTGCGAGGAAGGAGGTTTGATCTAGAAGGTTATTGGCAGCACCAGCTTTGTTTTCATGGGATTGAAAAAGGCTAAGTAGGAGTTGGATGCATGAAGGATGTTTTTATCCATGAGCCCATGCCTTCTCCCATACAGCTGTTATCTACTGGGTTTTGGCCTGTCTGATTAAAACATACCTCAGAAAGTCCTAGGCGACTGGGTGGAGGCCCCTTCTTCGCTTCCACCAGTGATGAATTTGAGCTGGTGGTTGCCAGTGGGGGGTGCCGGCAATTATTTTTGGGGACCAGCACTTATTTCGCCACATCAGACATTTCCTGAGTCCAACAGAGGGAAAAACAAACAAAACGAATAGACGGAGGAAAAGAAACACAGAAAATCCCTCACCAAGGGAGAACGCAGACACCTTTAAGAGTGAGATAACATGGCAGGGACTGACAGGCAACGAATTAAAGAGGCTTGATGCGTATTCGGGACTGTGCACCCTTGGTATTCGTGCTCTGACATTTTAAAGCGACAGCCGAGGGTGTCTGAGCAACGCTTTGAGCACCGGCACCTATTATTTTACAAGTAAAGCACTGTCTTCCACTGAGGTGGCGGAAGGCTTTCTTCAGAAAAAAGTGGTGT
Organism: Lissotriton vulgaris; assembly: GCF_964263255.1. Classification (NCBI taxonomy): domain Eukaryota; kingdom Metazoa; phylum Chordata; class Amphibia; order Caudata; family Salamandridae; genus Lissotriton; species Lissotriton vulgaris. Next base: position 1,435,521,559 of record NC_141695.1, on the reverse strand, counting down.
CTTTATGTATGTAGAGGGGTAATTGTGCTAATGACTGTAGTTGGTCTGTATTAGAATTTCACACTGGATAAGTCAAATCAAGTTGAACTCTGATTGTCCAGGACTTTTAGGGCGAGTTCACTCTGAGTCCAATTTATTATTGGCTGTGGAGGATGTCTACTTCAACTAATTAAAAATGTTCTTCTCACGCCTATGTGCCTATGTTTCTTTCGATCCAGGACTTGTGCAGCACATCACGCATCGACCTGGGAAACTTGGCAGGGCTGGAATCTCATTGCACTGGCCCATCATGTGCAACAGTGAAGATCCTAGAGGACTAGGAGCCAGAAGAAACTCTCCTGTATTGTGGTAAAACATTGGACTTGATCTATACAAATGTAGTTATGCATCCCTCATGTAGTTATGCATCCCTCAATCTGTGTTTATTCACACACTTGCCCCAAGTAACATGTTATATTTGATCACATGCATTTTTACTGCCAGGCCATAAATATATTGAAAATTAATAGATATGTGACCCAATAACATACACTTACAGATGTATTAATACAGTGCAAAGTTTATATTCCAGTTTACAGTAGCGAGAAACTGGCAGGAGAATTATTTTTTACTGCCTCCCAAATTGCACGCTACACTTACTTTACACATGACAACAACTCTCCCAATAGCCACAAGAACTCTTCTATGTGATTTTATTTTACTACACAAATGCCAGCACTTGAATCGAAGTTTTGGCCAAATACATCTGTTTAAAAACAAACACACATGGTAAAATGCCATGGGATAAACCATATATGAAGATGCTCCGAGTGTAAAGTGTTATTTATTATCTACGCTGAGGGGGGTCGATGTGTATGTATCGTGACTCACTTGAGGCCTCCCCACACCCAACAATGATAATAAATGGGTAACAAGTCTAATATGGTCCTATTTTGCCATCATTGCGTTCTGTTGATAATTCGAACATTTTTTGCCTTCAGCCTTCATGGTCAATGGTGTCAACAAAACCCTTCAGTGGCAATAATGAGTCATTTTATGTAGGGTAGTGAAGGTAAATGTATGCAAATAGCCTGTTATTTAGAGAAACAGTGCTAATAAAAACACATTGACACATGTATTTATATTGTGGATAGACCAAATACCAGCTTATTACCAGAGTACAGTAACACACTGTTTACTCCCGCTCAGATTGAATGTTAAAAATTACTTGACACTGGAAAATAACTCCCCCTGGTAGTCACTGGTCTGTTCCATTTAACTTTACAATACTGCATAATTGTAACCCCTCAAATCCTGCTTTTGGTTAAAAAAAAAAAAAAAACCTTGTTCTAAAACATGAATGCAGATGTGCAGAGTGCAATATGTCATGTGTTTATTATTGTTTAGGAAAGAGAGGGGCAGCGTGACCCACTCGGCGCATCGCCTCTCTTGAAAAACCCTCACTCAGCAATTATAAAAAGTGACATATTCTGCACATTAAATATATATTATATTATATATATTTTATTATTTTTGTTTATTTGCTGGCCAACTGCAAATAAACAAAAAATAGTAAAATGCCTCCACACAGCCCCTCGTGTTTCTGGGCACTCCCCAAATAGAGCGAAGCGCTATCATTTCCCGGGAAAGGAATCCATTTACAAGCGGTGAGGCGCAGACGGGACCGGGGCGCCGGAAGCGCGGCAGAGGGATCGGATGTGACAGGCCTCGCGCGCCTCTGTCAGAGCTGGCTTCCTCGCGCGCCTGAGTGTGACCAGGTTTGAGTGGTAATAACCGGCCCGGCTGTCATCAGCCGCTTTATGTGCCGTCCCCTCGTTGATTCCGCGCGGCTCTCTTTTAATCAGAATGAAAGATGTTGTAGGTAGGCAGCAGGCACCGGCCTGGAAAGGACTGGATGTACGAACATAGGAAAGCAGGTGTCTTGAGGGCCTGGGGAGAGCAATACGCAAAGGCAGGCCCGACGCCATCTGCACGTTTGAGCCGTGTTCAATCTGAGGCGTCAATAGTGCAGCAAGTGCAGTGGCGCCAGTAACCATTGATATGCGTGGCCGCTTGCACCTCAATTGTGGCTGTATTTTGTTGGGTTGAGTGGCCGCCTGCACCTCAATTATTGGTGTATTTTGTTGGTTTGAGTGATGGCTTGCACCCCAATGTTGGCTGTATTTTGTTGGTTTGAGTGACGGCTTGCACCCCTATTATGGCTGAATTTTGTTGGTTTGAGCAGCCGCTTGCTTGCACCTCAATTATGGCTGAATTTTGTTGGTTTGAGTAGCTGCTTGCACCCAATTGCAGCTGTATTTTTTTGGTTTGAGTGACCTCTTGCACCCCAATTGTGGCTGTTTGCTTCCACAAGGGCTTGTTGCCTTCTCGCTAGGTCACTGACAGATTTGGTACCAGGAGACATGATAGATAGTCTAGGCCAGGCAAAACATGAAATATTTGAGGTCTGAAACATGATGCAGTAGCCAGGAATTGCATTGTATTGTGGTTGCAGTTATATAGTGCTTCCTATTTCTGACTATTGGTATTAACGGTTGCCCTCCTGTGTGTCATTCTTTATTGGCTGAATGATTCCCATATACTAATACCATCATTCTAACTTTTCCAACAGGACCCATTCCTCTGGAGACCAGGCCCAGCTACCTGAAATACATACTTTGGGAAACTCAAAAATCAACTCAGCAGGATTCTGTAAATAAATTCAAGTTCCCACTCAAAGGTGCTTGGAGATGATAGTAGGGTTTTAGTGCTATGAAGGAGCCTGATGCAGCACTGCGAAGCCTGCCGCAGCATCATGATGATTTCAGTCAGTACAGTGCTATTTATAGCAAAGGTAGCTTCATGTAGCAAGTCTCTTCACTAATAAGACCCAGCAGGTATGAAATCTCTATCCCATGAGTAACCTCATTCAGCAAGTCAGTTCGTTAGGAACTGACAGTTATAGACTCTTTATACAACTGGAAGCCTCATGTGCAAGAGTTATTTCACTAAGACCCAACCAGTATGGACTTTTTATTCCAATGAGTAGCTTCATGTAGGGAGTCGCTTCCCTAAGACCCTTTATACATTGGATAGCTTAATGTATGTAACGAGTTGCTTCGCTAAAACCTGGATGGTACAGGCTCTTTATGCCATTGGTAGCCTCATGCAGTTAGTCGCTTCCCTAAGACCCGTACGGACCTTTATATCATGGGTAGCCCCATGCAGCGAGTCATTTCGATGAGACCCAAACACTACCAACTCTTTATACCAGGGGTAAGGGGTTTCATTGCTGAGACCCGACCACATGTGGACTCTTTAGACCATGGGTAACCTCATTCAGCAAGGGTCATCGTTGAGACGCAATCAGTATGGATTCTTTAAACTAAGGATATCGGCAAACAGCAAACTGCTTCACTGAGACCAGCCTGTTGCAGACTCATTAGGCCATGGATAGCCTTATACAGTGAGTTGCCAATCTGTTACAGACTTTAGACTACGTTAGTCTCATGTAGCGAGACACTTGACTGAAATCGGACCACTACGGACATACTCTTTATACCTTCAGTAGCTATGTGTAGTGAGTCGCTTGGCCAGATCCTCCCAGTATGGAATCTTTATAACACGGGGAACCTCTTGTAGTGAGTCACTTGGCTGAGACCCGCTAGGTATAGACTCTTTATACCTTGAGTAGCTTCTTGTAGTGAGTCGCTTGGCACAGACCCGCCCCATACGGACTCTTTATACCATTAATAGCTTTGTGAAGTGAGTCGCTTGGCTGAGACCAGCCAGTACAGACTCTCTAGACCACAGGTAGCCGCATAAGCCAATCGCTTGTCTGAGACCTGCCTGGAATGGGCTTTTTTTTATCATTCGTAACCTCATGCAGCTAGTCGATTGACTGAGATCTGTATAGTATGGACTCTTACTGGTGTAAGGACTGCCTTGCTGTAAATTTAGGTGGGCTCTTAACAGGATACTATCTCAGATTCTGTTTCTGCTTCCGAGGATCATGTTGCGTAGAGGAAAATAGCTGAGAGCAGTTTAACTGGCAGCCTGCTCACAGAGCCCAGAGGTTTCAGAGTGCATGCTGGCATCACACACAGGGACAGGCTGAACAGGGATTTACTGGGATTGTCGAAATCCAAACATAAACACAAAGCAGACAAACACAAACCCGCGTGAGGGATGAGGGACGGAGATGTTCTCCTTTGTCCAAGGAGGTGAATGCTGAACAAATCGATTTTGGAAAAGACGAAAGTTATTTTCTGTGTGCTTGAAATAAATCAAAGGAGCCCTTCTGTTTCGATGGTCAGCGCATTCAGCAGACATTCTGTTGAGTGCAGCAGGATGTCAGTGTAGGAGTTGGATTTCTGAGCAATATTGTTCATTAGCATGATCACCTCGCCTAACCAATGCAGACACTGCTGATCTCTTGATATCTCCATGCAAGGAAAAGCCAGCGGCCATCTTGGGTCTCTTTCAAGGAAGTAGCACAAAAAATAAAATACCCCCCACTCAGATCCATACCTCAAACGCTATTGGGTGAGTGAAGCACGTAATCCCTATCCAGCCTAGAGGAGGTCCCTTCATCCCACACTCCATCAAACTATCTCTCCATCTTTTAAGCTTTTAATGCACCCAGCCCTCTTTCCATGTTGTCAAGCTTCCATTTATCCATTCTTTCACCATCTCATGCATCCATCCTTCCTTTACCATTCTGTCTATCCACGATTTCATCATTACATCTTTCCATACTTTTATCCTTCGTTCACACTTTTAGCCATTCATTCTTTTTTGACATCCATACACCCATTCTTTTTTTATTCATCCATCATTATACCCTCCTTTTATCAATTCACCCATCATCCTTTCACCCTTCCATCCAGATTTCCAGTTATCCATCCACCCATTCATCGAATTTTGCATCATTCTAGCTATCTTTTCTCCCACCCATGAAAATTTTGTTTTATCCAACCACCAATCATTTCTTTCACCCCAGCAGCCAACCGTTCATCCTTTTGACCCTTCCTTCTTGCCACACTTTCTTCCTCCTTTTTATTTGTCCTCCCATTCACTCTTTCCTCCTGCCCCCGCTCTCTCTATTTTCCTCTCTTTTTCTCATCATTTCAGGTTCTGGTCCTCCTTTACAGTGACTGGCTTTGCATCACTGAACTCTGTTATGATTTTCCCTTAAGGTATGTTTTTTTAAGAGCTTTTATTTGCAGAGCTGCAGACTGAACAGGCTCATTAATAACTATTATTGTTAACAGCTGTGAAAGCAGTGGGTTCACAATGCCACTGGTAATGCCCATGATCTTGTAGCTGTGTGAGGGTATCTTCTTTTGTTAGAAACTGTGGTATTGCTTGACATTTCATGGAACACTAGATTGAGTACTTGCATTTTGTACTGTTCAATTTATATAGCGCTTCATACCCTTGATGAAGTGCCACTGCCAAAATGCAATAGCGGATAAGTAGCACTCTATGCTGTTGGAGTGGTTGGTTGTAAGAGTGTTGAAATTACAAGGACACCTATTTGGGAATTGTTTTGATGTGGACATCATTTTTTTATGTATTCATTCTTGTGTTTTTCTGTAATGCCAACATATTGCTTTTATGGTAAATACTAGTGCTATGTGCGTGGTTTTTATTTGGAGTGCGAAATTTAGCATAGTGCCCAATTTTGGGGAACCTCATATTTCGCGTAATCATCCTGTTTAGGTCGAGTCCACCAGATAATGCAGCTGTCTGATTGCGAAATACTTATTGTGGGATTACTACCAACATAAAGGGGCCTGCAGCCCACCCATTCCTTACCATTGTTTGGCTGTACTGTCACTCTCATTTGCCTGCTTCTTATACCTTTAATAGGTTTGTGAAGCAAGTAGCTTGACTAAGACACGCCTTGTATGGACTCCTCCTATCCCTTGTGGCCTCATGTAACCAGTTTATTGACTGAGACCCGCCTTGTATGGACTCCTCCTATCCCTGGTGGTCTCATGTAACCAGTTTATTGACTGAGACTCGCCTGGTATGGACTCCTCCTATCCCTGGTGGTCTCATGTAACCAGTTTATTGACTGAGACCCGCCTGGTATGGACTCCTTATATCATTGGTGGTCTCATGTAACCAGTCGATTCACTGAGACCCGCCTGGTATGGACTCCTCATATCACTGGTGGCCTCATTTAGCCAGTCAATTGGCTGGGACCCGCCTGGTATGTACTCTTTATATCACTGGTAGCTTTGTGTAGCCAGTTGATTGACTGAGACCCGCCTGGTATGGGCTCTTTATATCACTGGTGGCCTCATGTAGCCAGTCGAGTGACTGAGACCCGCCTGATATGTATGGACTCTTTGTATCATTGGTGGCCTCATGTAGCCAGTCGATTGACTGAGACCCGCATGGTATGGACTCTTACTGGTGTCAGGACTGCCTGGTGTAAAATTAGGCACTGGGCTCTGAATAACAGGATCCTGTCTCAGCTTCTGTTTCGCCCATCAAAAATATTTAAAATAAATCAGAATGGCTTGCCTTGTCCTTCTTTTGTCAGCCCCTCCACTTGAGCAATCCCAATATACTTGTACCCTTCCATTACTCACTTCTAGGGAACTCCTTTTTTCTTTTTTCTTAAATACTCCACAAGGATGCTTGTGTCTTCAAGCTGTCTCCCTACTGTCTCTTCCGCACTCCATGCCTCAAGTTGCTCTCTCTAGTCTGTGTGCTTCCTCCCACCCGCACCTTGATGTGCTCATGCTTGGTTTTTTTCTCACCCTTATTTCTATATTGCCCATTTGCTTCTCATCATTCAGCTTTACATTGTTCATGCTTTCTGTCTCTCTCAACTGTTTGCTGTCCTCACCTCCGAGCTCCATGTTGTGTTATCTCATCAGTTTGCTTTTCTCCACCCCCACCGTGTGTTGCTTTCCCTCAATCTCATCTCCTGTGTTGCTTGAACCTCCCATCAGCCACCTGTGTTGCTTGACCCCCTGTGTTTTTTTCACCTCCCATATTGCTGCCCCCACCTACTTTCAAAACGAGCATTTGCAATGCAATAGTTCTCGCATATTAATTTGTTTTAAAAACCAACACATAAATAAAAGGCATTGTCATTTACAATTCCAATAGCTCAAACTCTCACAAATGTGAGACCTATTGCGTTGCAAATGCTTTTTTTTAGCTTTGCTTTTCCTTTTGACGGGTTGATATTGGTAGCGACTTTCAGCGGAAGGTTTTCATGTCCCTCTGACTGTTCATGTCGTTGGGTGTACTGCTGGAGTTGTTTATTGAAGGGTTGTAAGGCTAATGCCACAGTCCTAATAACAGACTGCCAGCCCCGAAACTCAGATCCAATTTTCGGCGGGGGCAGCGGTGACAGTGCACGCTGCCTAGCATGAGGATGAATATCCTCACAACCGCCCTCTTTATCTCCGAACATCGTGGCGGGCCCAGGCCATTCCAATCCTTTGGAGCACCAAACAAAGCCGAAGCAAAGCCAGAGGGGTCCGGGCCAAATTGACAAAGCAGGGGCCTCTGTACTGCGTCTCTGGCAAATGCAGAAAATATCAAAGCAAACTCCTCCACAGGAAAGAGCAGAGGCCACAACGGGGGACAGCATGGAAGCACTTTATTTCCACAGAATTGGCGAATGCATTTCGGCATGCTATTGCCTTCATCAGCGCCCAAGTGTTCAGGAGGCTTCCATTGTAGCAATGATTGAGTCCTGCAGCCTTCTTTATTCATGTGACCAAGGCTCCGCCCCTGATGTTGTTGTCCCACCTGTTGCAGTTCTTGATGTGGTCGCGGACTGCAACTCCCAGTATGCAGCACTCTGCTTCCAGGTAGGTGATACGTGGAATGTCTGACCAAGTGGTCGGGCGGAATGCAGGATTGCAATGATGAGAACAGCCCAATTATCCTGCTTGCAGTAAAAACAATGCACCTCCTTGAGTCCCCACACCTCTTCAGCCCCGAAGCTCAGATCCAATTTTCGGCGGGGGCAGCGGTCACAGTGCACGCCGACCAGCATGAGGATGAATATCCTCCAACCGCCCTCTTTATCTCCGAACATCCCGGCGTGCCCAGGCCATTCCAATCCTTTGGAGAACCAAACAAAGCCGAAGCAAAGCCTGAGGGTTCCGGGCCAACTTGACTGAAACATCTGAGAGCACGCCACTTTGAGCGGTTTCATAACAAAGAAGTTCAAAGCTTAATTTAACATGTTATTGATGCAATTCCACTTCATAGCAGAGGTGGTAATAAAGAAAAGAAACTAAGGAGATTCGAATCTTGCTATATAGTTGAGCTAGATACAAGAAGCCCTGCAGGTTTGAATATGGAAGATGATCTATATTTCCATTTATGAATTTTAAGTGTACTGCTTAAATATTGTAAGAGATAAAAGTAAGAATTTTTTTGAACTGTAAATACATTCCCTTTCATGAATTTCAAGTTTTTAGAGCCCTTTATATGAGCACTTTTAGTTTACATACGACGCAACGCATGAGTTATTTACGCATTGTCCACTGGGGCTGGATAACTCTAATAGCAAACTGTTATATTGTCGAGCCATAATAAAATGCTAGCCCACTTGGGCATGATTTGAACGTACATAAAATTGTATACTAATAGAGTGATTGTGCTCTGATGACTATATTTGTTATTAGAGATACTAGGCATGTGGAAATTATTAGTTTCTGGTTTGCTGATCTTTTACGATGTTACAAATAATTATTTATGCATTGGTTGACAAATAATGATACTTTGCGAGAAGAAACCTTGTTCTCATGCTAAGAAAGCCGTAAAACTACGAGTCTGTCTTTTTTTGTATTTGTTGTGTAGTTTATCACGTGACTAATGTCACATGCACAGGATTTAAAAATGATGAATATTGTTGAAAACTTTGTTGGTGAACAAGCCTGCTGGTTCAGATGAAACACGTACAAGCAACCGACTAATAAAGCGAAGTCTGTCACTACATGGCGTCGTCCTTCCTTGGTGAGACTGAGGCTTGGTGGAATATATATATATATTGATAAGGCGAAGGCGAAACGCGTCTCTCTAATCTCGGGGTCGAGGGAGACCCAAGAAAATAAAAAAGCCGTATCCTGACAGCCTTGTGTTTATGGTTAGAACTTATATCTCGTAACATAAATGCCATGATTTTACATGAAAACCCGAGCTGTATGTGTGGTACAGCTCACGTGGGGCTAAGAGATAATTAGTTTGATGTAAAGAATGAGGGACAGAGCTTCTGTGTACATGTGAGACATTGCTCCTGAAATCAATGAATAGTTAGGCAGGAGTACTGTTCGGTTAGGGAGTATACCTCTAACCACACTTTGATTACTTTCAGATTGATACTACAATCTACAGTAGGGCGGATCATTTCCTGACCAGCTGGTATGAGAGGACATGGCTGGTTGAGGGTAATTTTCCCCTTATTTTAATTTTTTTGATAAATGTGGAGATAAGTCTGGTCCAGAGTTGGTCTTAATATGTGCCTTTCAACTCGACAGTTTCCTGTTTAAAGATGTCCAACACTGGTGCGGTGATAGAGTGGTGAACCCTGATGAATCTGCCATAAAATTTATCGGGCAGTGAAACATGTTGGTTACAGGTAGTGGTATGCGACAGTAAGCTACCAGCCTTTTTAACTCACCAGTACACACCTGAGTTAATAATAAAGCGGTACGATTGGTGTGTCTGTTGATTTTATTTTCACTCTGTATTGTTTGTCACATCAGAGAGCTATTTCTTGAGCTCTTTGTTTAGCACCTTCCTGTTTTGCACAGTTTTGCTTTGACACTGTTTTCTGTTTGGAAAAGGAATGGCAACTGATGATGAGTAAGGGACATAGTATTGGTAACATCTGCCAAGTTCCCCGAGGGTTGTTCGCCCGTGAGGTGACTTCCTCTCCGCCACACATTTTTAGTTTTCATTATTTAAGTGTGGATGGATGGATTGTCTCAGTAGGGCAGACATCATAGGACATGTCGAGTTGAAGGCATACTGGAATCCCCAGCTTGCAGTTACAAATAGTAGTTTGTTATGGGCAGTAGGGCATTAGAGAATACACACCTAACCATAAATTGAGAGGGGGTGAGTCTGGAACTATGTAATAGATTATTCCAGTACATTTGGTTCTCATGCCTAGTAGACGGATGCTTACCAATGTCCAGGGTACAGGGATTTTTTGTTATTGAATCGTATTGAGTGGAGGGCTATCCCATAGGTACCCACGTTTCCCTCTCAGCTCCTTTTTGCTATTACATTTGAGCCTTGTGTAGGTGCCTTCTTCCTTGGGAGCAGGACTGGGTTTTCATATATATATATATATATGTGCTGCGAGGCTCGCCTTCAGGAGGACGAAAAGACGAGGAAGACCCAAATTTAGTGCAAGTTTTAATTATTTATTTCAGTGCTTGCCATGTCGTCACGACGCGTTTCGGCAGATCCCTGCCTTGATCACATGACAACAGTGTCGTGAGATACACCTCTATTTAAAGTGACAGTGCAATAAATAGGCATAAACGAAATACTATCATTTCCTTCTCATATTCAACATTTCTGTGAAATACATTTAAAAAACATCTGTCAGGATTTCTTAATTAAGCTCTATTGAGAAATATATATATATATATATATATATATATATATATATATATATATATATATATATATATATATATATATATATATATATATATATATATATATATATATATATATATCCACAGCATTCCACTCCACACGGAAGACGTAGAGGGGCCACTCGGGGGAAATGTCAGGAGATCTTTATTTAAACAGCTCATGCATAACGCATTTCAGCCATTAGGTCGAACCTCAGATGCCGCTGTATGCAAGGTATTACTCCACCCCCACTTTCAATTACCAAAGTCTCTCCCATTTGCCGTAGTCCGCTGACCACTGGTCACATGCTCCCAACTCCACTGCAGTTCAACCAAAACTACTGCTCCTAGAATGCTGTATTACTGGGTAAGTGTTGCCTGGGAGGGACTGATTATGATAAACCACTGTGGGTAATGGTGACAAACTGAAAGGTGCAGAGTGTCCAAATAAAAAGTCCTTGTTAAAAAGTATATCACAGATCTCCCTCTGGTCTCCGTCAACATTCCAGCCTCGTTGTGCGTGTGCCGGCTGGGCTGTGAGTCAGAATTTCAGTGAACCTGGCTCCTCGTTAATAACAAACTGCACTCAGCAGCCACCCATGGCTTGGCTTCCACTTCATGGCGGTCCGTAGACATTTCAATATCTTGAAGACGAAAGAACTGCAGCAGCAGCAGGTGCCAGTGATACGTCGGCCTCTTGACGGAAAGGGGCCTCCAACGCGCCTCTGGCAAGCGCGAAAACATCCACAGCATTCCACTCCACACGGAAGAGGTAGAGGCCAATCGGGGAAAAGGTCAGGAGATCTTTATTTTAACAGCTCATGCATGATGCATTTTGACCATTAGGTCCTTCCTCAGATGCTGCTGTATGCAAGGTATTACTCCACCCCCACCTTTCAATGACCAAAGTCTCTTGCATTGGGGCACACACACACACACACACATCTTCAATCTATACTTCCTCTATATGCTTTTACTTTTCGATATTGTGTCCCTGGATATTCTATCCATGATATTGGTGAATTATGATATTTCTAGCCTCGATATTCCATAGTACAATGAAGTGCCGTGTGGTGCTCAGGACTTGGCATCCGGGAAAGGGAATGTATCTTGATGTTGCTGGTGGGAAGTCCTGTTAGGATATCTAGAGGCAGAATGTCTTGAAAAGAAAGAGGATGACTGGTACCACTGAAATGCTGTGAGTGAAGCACTTGCATGTCAGGCAGGTAGCATGGTATTATAGGTGAGGTCATGGTAGGCTTGAACCTGATGCGGCTCTGGCCCGACTCTAGGCCCCTATTATAAGATGAGCCACAGATGAGTCAGGCCACTGCCTTCTCTCTCCTTTCTTTATCCAGATTTAAGCAAGCTACAGTCTGCAAATTGAAGGAAAGGTGCTTCCCTCGTTACCACTTTGAATACAATAAAAAAAACGTGTCTTTCTTCTCCTACTGAACTGAGTAAGTGTGCTAGTTAGTGGGTCCGTGAGTGGGTTTACGAGTGTCTGAGTGGGTCTGTGATTGGCAGCGTTTTTTTCACACGTCATCCCAGGGGTGTGATTTACCTAGTAGGCTTTCAGTGGCTTGTTTACTGCTTCAGCTCCAATGGACAAGCCAGGCCTGGTTCAGCTCCTGCACTGCTCTGCCCAGTCTGTGTCTTGCCCACATCTGCTTGTGAGTAAATCTACCCAGACATGGCAGCCTTTCAGAAGCACCTGCCAAGCTTAAATTGTCCCAATTTCCCTGCTGATCGTTAATTTTTGATGATCCTCTACAGTGTTTGCACCCTCTACCGCCAGCCACCCCTTCCCCACCCCCACCTGCCAGCTGCAAGGAAAGCAAAACCAGTCCTCTCAGCAGCCGCAGGAAGATTGAATAGGACAGCAGCGGAATTACAAATCTAGGGAGATTTAAGAGGGGAGAAAATATACTCGGTCAGACTGGCTCTGGAAACGTTGAGAGATTTCAGATGGTTCCCCAGTGCAATTTCAGATCTTATTGCTCAGAAAATTTTGAATTTGTGATGAGAAAGGGGGTGGGGAATACAGAAGGAGGACGGGGGAGGGCTGAATTGACCAGAAGGGGCGGATCACTAAAATGGAGAGACGGAAAAAAGGAGACGGGGAAGAAAAAGTTGAGAAAAAAATGAAAGGAGAGAAGAAGGTGGAGTGAGGGGAGGAAGGAATTGTGGATTGTATAAATGAATAGATCAGAGGTGCCACATCCTGATTGGAGCCTACCCAGATTTCAAAGATATTCACTTCCTGTAAACTGACATACAATCATTGTTAATTGGAATAATTTGCATAGCTAGTGATCCTTCTCAGAGCGTTAAATGGGATGAAAAACCTGGGGGTCTCTCAAAGGGGCGTGGCCAATGTAATTAAGGGCGTGGCTTAAACAGGTAAGCTAAAAATCTGTGCTCAGCATAGTGTGCTGCCCAACTTGTATTTTGCTGTTTCTGTCATTGCATCCAGATATATGATACAACAAGTAACATCATACCTACAAGTCAGAACTATTGGCTTTATCAATTGTTGTTAGTTGCCTAAAATGAATAAGCAGCAACTATGGCTTGTATAAAATATTGAAAAAGCTTCCACTTAAAGCCCTGGTGCACCACGACAATGTTGCTGCTCCTGAATTTTCAAAAAGAGAAGGGAAATTCAGAGAGAAAATGGCTCTCTTTAAAGGATTTCCTTTCCCCTACAATGCTCACCTGACATGAGGTCATATTGTAACTTTCCCTCTAGTGAGAAGTGAGCAGTTTGAGCACGGGTACATCCATGTGCCTGCTCTCACTGCAGTTCGGAAAAAAGGACCGCCTGTGTAAGGGCACAAAATGCTGGGAGTGAAGCACTTGCATGTCAGAGACCCGTTTCGAGACCTCCTTTAAAAAACTGCCAGTGCTCAGCACCGGTGAGACCCAGCCCACTTAAAGCCCTGATCCTCCTGAAATTAAGAAATGAACGCAGTAGTTGCTTACTTGTGGTTGATAATCCCAAATTAGAGGATCAAAGGACGAAAAGAAGACAATGTTTCAGAAACAATGAAAGAAGGAGAATTACGACAAAGGAGGCAGTTTGGGTGCTGAGTGGGTCGAGCACTTACTGCAGAGATACTTGTAACCAGGGCTGGGTGTGGCAAAGCCATGCACTTGAAACACAGAAATTGTGTAGAACATTACGGGATGGGGTGACATTTTAAAATCCGCCAGGCAGGAGACGGATGTATCGGTAGCCACATCTTATGACCCCCAAAGTAGCTCAAAAGCACGACAAGGTCATGGAAGGGAGTGTATAACGTCGGGTTGCACAGGGAGCGGCATAGCCTGACACAGGTTCACCTGTATTTTTCTTTCATCAGCTTCAACTGTAAAAACTAAGGAGCCCCAAAACCCACCCCACATCTAAATTTCAAATTTTCAAGCTGTGTTTGATCTTAATTGGTCTTATAGAATTGGAATGGACTGCACGTATTTCCACATGGATTTTTATACATTGGGGACACCGAATACCATCTTTGCTACAAATGCTGACTGTGCATAAGTCCCAGGTTGAGATTTATGCATATTTTAATTGGATATCTGAGGTTCGGACGCATTCATTTCTTCATGAATATATTTATCGTGCTTTGGGATGTTTCATTTGGTGTCCCTGCTTGTCTGTGTTTCGCGGGTTATTATCCCTTGTCAGGTGATAAAATGTTCTCGTTTGTAATATGTAATGTACAGGAGATTATCCCTCACGGTCTACAGACTAGTCTCTTTTATTCCTATGATGAGAAGGACAAGGAAAGCTGGGAATTAGAGGAAGTCTCTGGAAGTGTCAAATGTAATAAGATTAGGCTGCAGACGGATAAAGAACCAAAAATTTAAAAAGTCAAATGGATAACAGGACTTGCAAATAAGAAATCCAGTGGTATTTCATGTATGTTTGTTAACCAGAGTCTTTTATTTTAAGACACACCCCAGCACCGACTGAAGATGAGAGGGCTTTCACAACTGTTTCTCACCAACACACATGAACAAACTAAATGCACAGGACCAATTGAATTGGTCCGCAGTTCTTTATTTCAGAGTGTGTGCAGAATGGTTGGCACAATGAGGCAATGCATTTGCATAAGGAACATAAAACATGACAGTAAGTGGATTTCCACCCAGCCTCAGAACTCACTCCTTACAGTTATCCCACTCGACATCAATTAGAAATACTAATGATCTATTTTTTCATTGTTGGTAGATTGCAACAATGATGCTTTTGTGACCACTTTTCGGATGTCAATTAGGGGCAGTGCTTAACTTGAGCCGGTGGCTGCAGGTGTTGGGAAGCAGCACACATTCCTGAGAGCTGGGACTTATTTTTGATCAGGCTTTGACTGAGTGCAAGAGAGATAAAGGTAGACCTGCAAGAAAGAAGGAGAAAGAGACTGGTGGGAAAACAGAAACATAGGGAGAGGGCAGGGTTGAAGCAGAATCCTCAAGAGTGCAATAAAGAGACATAAAATGTCGGGCGGCGGAAGAAAGAGACAAGAGGCGGGATCAAGACTGGACAGCCGAAGTAATTGGCAACCCCTGAATTTAGCAGTGCAGGCGTCGAACACGAGAAATAGTTTGGGCCCCTGTACTTGCTTTTTTTTTATTTTACAAACTTATCACTGATTAGGGGTAACCAGTGATTATTGTTGTTATCCCTGGATATCCGTTTTTGGCCCCTGTCAATGTCCTTGCTCTAGTGGGCTATTATGCATTTCCAAAGGGTGTGGATCTGAAAAGCACACAAGAGTTTACAATTCCCTTAGACATCATCATTGTCATCATTGTGACTGCCTGGGAGATGAACAAAACCAAAACATAGTCCAAAAAATAGCAGGACCATGACTAATTTGCATAAGGATGATTTCTGTCTAGAGTGGCACAGTGGGTTAGAACAGTTATTTCTTATGTAACTCGAGCCTTCACCAGTGGATTAGATAAACTCAAGAATTCCTCAGCAGACATCTAAAGTGTTATGGCTATGCCAGACCTTGGTCCCTTTCTCTCTGTGACTTAAGCTGCACTTCACTGATGAGGGCCAAATATGCCAAATACATATGCTTGTGTCCCCATCAGGAGTCAACTGGGCCTTGAAGCACGAGATGAACTGTTCCTATAGGAGCAGGCCCAAGACATCTGCATATGACCAATCACGGTCTAGACTGGCATTTTGAGTACAAAACAATGGATTTCAATGTGGACCAAAGTAATTGCCTGTGGCTGAGATTAGTTCTAGCATTCCGTCTATCTTGTTTTTATTTGTTTCAAACATAGCACGTCCACGTGTTTCCAACAATCAGTTTTCAGTCGAAGCATTCATGAGGCAAGACCCGGCGCATGTCAACTTCGCGGCAATGGACAAAGCCTGATGAACTCTGCACAGACCCCTCATTTCCGTTTGCACCAGCTCCTCCCTAGTCACAGATGTTATTTTCACTATGTGCTAGCGTCTTCTAAATGAGAATCGCAGCTCTGCCCATTGCACAATATATTTCCCTTGGTAACAAATATTTTTCAAATCAGAAATTACATTGTTTTGTCTGCCAGATTCTTCACAATGCACCATGCTTCCTAGCAACAAATTGATTCTCACTGCAGTGAGCTGATATTGACTTGGGTCTCTGCTCATTCTCATTGAATAAGTCAAAACCTTGGATTTTAGCTCGCTCAGTCTTGGTTTCTTGAATACCACTTCTTTGCATTAAACAGATTTTGCAGTGCCCGCACACATCTCAACATCCTGAATGCAAGACCGGTCTCTGCATAGAATTTGTACTGTCTGTAGTACTGGTTGCGTCTCATTTCAACAAACCTTGCATTGTCCTGGGTGGGAAACAACAAGAATATTGGTTTCAAATACTGTACTATCAAAATTTCAATACCAAAATATCAACCAGTAGAATTTTGTGAAGGTAAATATATATAGTGAAATGTAAAGTTACTATTCTTAACATCACACACACACACATATACATTACCTCTGGCAGTCACCAGTAGGCAGTTATTTTAGGACCTAGTTTCCACGAGAAAAGCATTTTTTTACTTACTTATAACTTTGCCACTGGATGACAGATCTCCATGAAATGTTACCAAAACAGGTGTCCCACTTTATCTAGTTCTGCATGGAAAGTTTTGGGGTGACCTGTTCAGCAGGGGCTGAGAAAAAGGGGGGTTAAAACAAAAGTGTGTTGCCCACGTTAATTCCCATAGCGAATTTAAATACACGACTACCGCCCGAATCGCTGAACGGAATTACACCACATTTGGCAGAAAGCTAGATCTTGGTCGAGTAAACAAGCTTTTTGTGACTTGGTGTAAATCTGTTCAGTAGTTTTTTAGATATTAATGGAAAAAGAAATAGAGATTGCAAGGGATGAGAATCCTTCACAGCACTTGGCGAATCCACACACCAACAGCACTTCCATGATTGGCTGGCCGTAACCCGGGGAGAAAGTTGTGGACGCCATTTCAGATATCAGGGAATGGTCACAGGTTGGAAAACATTAGATGTAATGAAGTAGAAGGGGTCAGGGTAGAGCTACCCTGACCACATGGGTACAATGTAGGGGTCTGTGATAGACTCCAAGATGTACAGTCTGCATTGCCATGTGTGCCAATTCCACCTCATTACACAGAGTTTGCATTGGCCTTTAGGAACAGTTCTACCTCAATACACTGACTTTGCATTGCCCTTTAGGAACAGTTCTACCTCATTACACTGACTTTGCATTGCCCTTTACGAACAGTTCTACCTCATTACACTGACTTTGCATTGCCCTTGAGGAACAGTTCTACCTCATTACACTGACTTTGCATTGCCCTTGAGGAACAGTTCTACCTCATTACAATGAATTTGTAGTACACTTGGTACTAGTTCTGCCTCACTGCTTAGATGGCATTACCCTAACTCAAGCTCTGTCACGGATTGCGTCACCTTTCTACTAAATTCGTGGTTCTGTCACTGGCCTTTTAACAGGGATTGCACATCCCCACATACCCTGACACCAGTCCTGCCTCACTGCGCAGTGCGTGGAATATAATGGGGCAACCCAGTGATCCTTGGGTAAAATTGATGATTGCTACAATAGGTTCTGTCGGGTATAACAATTGCTTTGTGTTACAAGAGAACTGATCACTTTAGGACCTTCAAAGGTAAAAAAATAAATAGATACACTGATCATTCTGGGACACACCAAACACAAACACAGTAAATAGGTTTAAGACTTTATATATCCATTGATTGCTGCATGGAATATAAGGCTGTTGTATAGTGTTTTTAAAGGACAAAATATAACGTGGCAATGCTATATATACAACGATTTCAAGGGTGTAGTGGAGCCGGACGTGACGCAGCTCACATTGTCCTAGGTACCAGTTCTGCCTCACTGCATCTAGCCCACATTGCCCTGGCACAAGTTGGGCTTCATTTGGCTACATTTGTCCTACGCACCAGTTCTACCTTGCTGCATACTGCTCACGTTGCCCTGGCATGAGTTCTGCCTCATTTTATAGAGAAAATTGGTGTGGGAGCACACTGCTTCACCTCCCAGCAGGGTCGCCCCTAAGCATCACGGTAGATGTAGTCCGACAAGCGAGTACACTTGCAAAGTCTTTAGAGTGTTTCACCAGGTGGGTGCAGATTAGTGCTGGCCATCTCATTTTATAGAGTTCCTACTTCCCTGGTACCAATTCTGCCAAGGTATTAGCTCTACTCCACGGCACGCAGCCCATAGTGCCCTAGGTACCAGTTCTGCCTCAGTGCATGCAGCTCACGTTGCACTGGCACCAGCTCTGCCTCACTGCACCAAGCTCACGTTGCACTGGCACCAGCTCTGCCTCACTGCACACAGCTAATAGTGCCCTGGCACTAGTTCTGCCTCACTGCATGCAGCTCATGTTGCTCTAGGTACCAGTCCTGCCTCCCTGCACGCAGCTCACTTTGCACTGGCACCAGTTCTGCCTCAGTGCACGCAGCTCCTAGTGCCCTAGGTACCAGTTCTGCCTCAGTGCACGCAGCTCATGTTGCACTGGCACCAGTTCTGCCTCAGTGCGCACAGCTCCTAGTGCCCTAGGTACCAGTTCTGCCTCAGTGCACGCAGCTCACGTTGCACTAGCACCAGTTCTGCCTCAGTGCACGCAGCTCCTCATTGCAAAGAGTTTACTTTGCACTGGCACCAGTTCTGCCTCACTGCATGTAGCCCATGTTGCACTGGCACCAGTTCTGCCTCAGTGCACGCAGCTGACGTTGCACTGACAATAGTTCTGCTGTACTGGATGCAGATCACAGTGCCCTAGGTACCAGTTCTGCCTCACTGCGTGCAGCTCACGTTGCACTGGCACCAGTTCTGCCTCACTGCGTGCAGCTCACGTTGCACTGGCACCAGTTCTGCCTCACTGCATGCAGCTCATGTTGGTCTGGCACAAGCTCTGCCTCAGTGCATGTAGCTCATAGTGCCCTAGGCACCAGTTCTGCCTCCCAGCACACAGCTCACGTTGCACTGGCACCAGTTCTGCTGTACTGGATGCAGCTCACAGTGCCATAGGTACCAGTTCTGCCTCACTGCTTGCAGCTCACGTTGCACTGGCACCAGTTCTGCCTCACTGCGTGCAGCTCACGTTGCACTGGCACCAGTTCTGCCTCACTGCTTGCAGCTCACGTTGCACTGGCACCAGTTCTGCCTCACTGCATGCAGCTCACGTTGCACTGGCACCAGTTCTGCCTCACTGCGTGCAGCTCACATTGCACTGGCACCAGTTCTGCCTCACTACATGCAGCTCATGTTGGTCCGGCACCAGTTCTGCCTCAGTGCACGTAGCTCATAGTGCCCTAGGCACCAGTTCTGCCTCCCTGCCTGCAGCTCACGTTGCACTGGCACCAGTTCTGCTCACAGTGGCCTAGGTACCAGTTCTGCCTCATTTGCAAAGAGTTTACGTTGCACTGGCACCAGTTCTGCCTCAGTGCACGCAGCTCATCGCACCCTGGCACCAATTCTGCCTCACCGCGTGCAGCTCACGTTGTACTGGCACCAGTTCTGCCTCAGTGCACACAGCTCACGTTGCACTGGCACCAGTTCTGCCTCACTGCGTGCAGCTCACGTTGCACTGGCACCAGTTCTGCCTCACTGCATGCAGCTCATGTTGGTCTGGCACCAGCTCTGCCTCAGTGCACGCAGCTCATAGTGCCCTAGGTACCAGTTCTGCTCACTGCATGCAGCTCACGTTGCGCTGGCACCAGTTCTGCTCCACTGGATGCAGTTCATAGTGCCCTAGGTACCAGTTCTGCCTCTTTGCACAGAGTTTACGTTGCACTGGCACCAGTTCTGCCTCAGTGCACGTAGCTCACAGTGCCCTAGGTACCAGTTCTGCCTCCCTGCACGCAGCTCAGGTTGCACTGGCACCAGTTCTGCTGCACTGGACGCAGCTCAGAGTGCCCTAGGTACCAGTTCTGCCTCTTTGCAAAGAGTTTACGTTGCACTGGCACCAGTTCTGCCTCAGTGCACGTAGCTCACAATGCCCTAGGTACCAGTTCTGCCTCCCTGCACGCAGCTCAGGTTGCACTGGCACCAGTTCTGCTGCACTGGACGCAGCTCAGAGTGCCCTAGGTACCAGTTCTGCCTCACTGCCTGCAGCTCACGTTGCACTGGCACCAGTCCTGCCTCACTGCGTGCTGCTCATGTTGCACTGGCACCAGTTCTGCCGCACTGCATGCAGCTCACGTTGCACTGGCACCAGTTCTGCCTCACTGCATGCAGCTCACGTTGCACTGGCACCAGTTCTGCCTCACTGCACGCAGCTCATGTTGCAGTAGCACCAGCTCTGCCTCAGTGCACACAGCTCATAGTGCCCGGGCACCAGCTCTGCCTCAGTGCACCCAGCTCACGTTGCTCTAGGTACCAGTTCTGCCTCCCTGCATGCAGCTCACGTTGCACTGGCACCAGTTCTGCTCTCAGTGGCCTAGGTAACAGCTCTGCCTCATTGCAAAGAGTTTACTTTGCACTGGCACCAGTTCTGTCTCAGTGCACGCAGCTCATCGTGCCCTGGCACCAATTCTGCCTCACTGGGTGCAGCTCACGTTGCAGTGGCACCAGTTCTACTTCATTGCACGCAGCTCACGTTGCACTAGCACCAGTTCTGCCTCAGTGCACACAGCTCACGTTGCACTGGCACCAGTTCTGCCTCAGTGCACACAGCTCATGCTGCACTGGCACCAGCTCTGCCTCACTGCACGCAGCTCATAGTTCCGTAGGTACCAGTTCTGCTTTCTGCGTGCAGCTCACTTTGCACTGGCACCAGTTCTGCTCCACTGGATGCAGTTCATAGTGCCCTAGGTACCAGTTCTGCCTCTTTGCAAAGAGTTTACGTCGAACTGGCACCAGTTCTGCCTCACTGCATGTAGCTCACGCTGCCCTGGCACCAGTTCTGCCTCACTGTACACAGCTCACGTTGCACTGGCACCAGTTCTGCCTCACTGCATGCAGCTCACGTTGCACTGGCACCAGTTCTGCCTCACTGCGTGCAGCTCAAGTTGCACTGGCACCAGTTCTGACTCACTGCATGCAGCTCACATTGCACTGGCACCAGTTCTGCCTCACTGCGTGCAGCTCAAGTTGCACTGGCACCAGTTCTGACTCACTGCGTGCAGCTCAAGTTGCACTGGCACCAGTTCTGCCTCACTGCACGCAGCTCATGTTGCAGTAGCACCAGCTCTGCCTCAGTGCACACAGCTCATAGTGCCCTGGCACCAGCTCTGCCTCAGTGCACGCAGTTCATAGTGCCCTAGGTACTAGTTCTGCCTCTTTGCAAAGAGTTTACGTTGCATGGCACCAGTTCTGGCTCACTGCATGTAGCTCACGCTGCCCTGGCACCAGTTCTGCCTCACTGCACGCAGCTCACGTTGCACTTACACCAGTTCTACCTCACTGCATGCAGCTCACGTTGCACTGACACCAGTTCTGCCTCACTGCATGCAGCTCACGTTGCACTGGCACCAGTTCTGCCTCACTGCGTGCAGCTCAAGTTGCACTGGCACCAGTTCTGACTCACTGCGTGCAGCTCAAGTTGCACTGGCACCAGTTCTGCCTCACTGCACGCAGCTCATGTTGCAGTAGCACCAGCTCTGCCTCAGTGCACACAGCTCATAGTGCCCTGGCACCAGCTCAGCCTCAGTGTACGCAGCTCACGTTGCTCTAGGTACCAGTTCTGCCTCCCTGCATGCCTCTCACTTTGCACTGGAACCAGTTCTGCTTACAGTGGCCTAGGTACCAGTTCTTCCTCATTGCAAAGAGTTTACCTGTTCTGCCTCAGTGCAAGCAGCTCATCGTGCCCTGGCACCAATTCTGCTTCACTGCGTGCAGCTCATGTTGCACTGGCACCAGTTCTGCCTCAGTGCACGCAGCTCATCGTGCCCTGCCACCAATTCTGCCTCACTGTGTGCAGATCACGTTGCAGTGGCACCAGTTCTGCTTCATTGCACGCAGCTTACATTGCACTAGCACCTGTTCTGCCTCAGTGCACACAACTCATGTTGCACTGGCACCAGCTCTGCCTCACTGCACGCAGTTCATAGTGCCCTAGGTACCAGTTCTGCCTCTTTGCAAAGAGTTTACGTCGAACTGGCACCAGTTCTGCCTCACTGCATGTAGCTCACGCTGCCCTGGCACCAGTTCTGCCTCACTGCACACAGCTCACGTTGCACTGGCACCAGTTCTGCCTCACTGCGTGCAGCTCAAGTTGCACTGGCACCAGTTCTGACTCACTGCCTGCAGCTCACATTGCACTGGCACCAGTTCTGCCTCACTGCGTGCAGCTCAAGTTGCACTGGCACCAGTTCTGACTCACTGCGTGCAGCTCAAGTTGCACTGGCACCAGTTCTGCCTCACTGCACGCAGCTCATGTTGCAGTAGCACCAGCTCTGCCTCAGTGCACACAGCTCATAGTGCCCTGGCACCAGCTCTGCCTCAGTGCACGCAGTTCATAGTGCCCTAGGTACTAGTTCTGCCTCTTTGCAAAGAGTTTACGTTGCATGGCACCAGTTCTGCCTCACTGCATGTAGCTCATGTTGCAGTAGCACCAGCTCTGCCTCAGTGCACACAGCTCATAGTGCCCTGGCACCAGCTCTGCCTCAGTGCACGCAGTTCATAGTGCCCTAGGTACTAGTTCTGCCTCTTTGCAAAGAGTTTACGTTGCATGGCACCAGTTCTGCCTCACTGCATGTAGCTCACGCTGCCCTGGCACCAGTTCTGCCTCACTGCACGCAGCTCACGTTGCACTGGCACCAGTTCTACCTCACTGCATGCAGCTCACGTTGCACTGACACCAGTTCTGCCTCACTGCATGCAGCTCACGTTGCACTGGCACCAGTTCTGCCTCACTGCGTGCAGCTCAAGTTGCACTGGCACCAGTTCTGACTCACTGCGTGCAGCTCAAGTTGCACTGGCACCAGTTCTGCCTCACTGCACGCAGCTCATGTTGCAGTAGCACCAGCTCTGCCTCAGTGCACACAGCTCATAGTGCCCTGGCACCAGCTCTGCCTCAGTGCACGCAGTTCATAGTGCCCTAGGTACTAGTTCTGCCTCTTTGCAAAGAGTTTACGTTGCATGGCACCAGTTCTGCCTCACTGCATGTAGCTCACGCTGCCCTGGCACCAGTTCTGCCTCACTGCACGCAGCTCACGTTGCACTGGCACCAGTTCTACCTCACTGCATGCAGCTCACGTTGCACTGACACCAGTTCTGCCTCACTGCATGCAGCTCACGTTGCACTGGCACCAGTTCTGCCTCACTGCGTGCAGCTCAAGTTGCACTGGCACCAGTTCTGACTCACTGCGTGCAGCTCAAGTTGCACTGGCACCAGTTCTGCCTCACTGCACGCAGCTCATGTTGCAGTAGCACCAGCTCTGCCTCAGTGCACACAGCTCATAGTGCCCTGGCACCAGCTCAGCCTCAGTGTACGCAGCTCACGTTGCTCTAGGTACCAGTTCTGCCTCCCTGCATGCCTCTCACTTTGCACTGGAACCAGTTCTGCTTACTGTGGCCTAGGTACCAGTTCTTCCTCATTGCAAAGAGTTTACCTGTTCTGCCTCAGTGCACACAGCTCATCGTGCCCTGACACCAATTCTGCTTCACTGCGTGCAGCTCATGTTGCACTGGCACCAGTTCTGCCTCAGTGCACGCAGCTCATCGTGCCCTGCCACCAATTCTGCCTCACTGCGTGCAGATCACGTTGCAGTGGCACCAGTTCTGCTTCATTGCACGCAGCTTACATTGCACTAGCACCTGTTCTGCCTCAGTGCACACAACTCACGTTGCACTGGCACCAGCTCTGCCTCACTGCACGCAGTTCATAGTGCCCTAGGTACCAGTTCTGCCTCTTTGCAAAGAGTTTACGTCGAACTGGCAACAAGTTTGCCTCAGTGCACGCAGTTCATAGTGCCCTAGGTACCAGTTCTGCCTCATTGCAAGGAGTTTACGTTGCACTGGCACCAGTTCTGCCTCACTGCATGTAGCTCATGTTGCACTGGCACCAGTTCTACCTCAGTGAACGCAGCTCACGTTGCACTGGCACCAGTTCTGCCTTATTGCGAGTTTACATTGCACTGGCACCAGTTCTGCCTCCCTGCACGCAGCTCACGTTGCAGTGGCACCAGTTCTGCTTCATTGCACGCAGCTCTCGTTGCACTAGCACCAGTTCTGCTTCACTGCATGCAGCTCACGTTGCACTGGCACCAGTTCTGCCTCACTACTTGTAGCTCATGTTGCACTAGCACCAGTTCTGCCTCACTGCACGCAGCTCACGCTGCCCTGGCACCAGTTCTGCCTCACTGCACGCAGCTCACGTTGCACTGGCGCCAGTTCTGCCTTAATGCACGCAGCTCCTAGTGCCCTAGGTACCAGTTCTGACTCAGTGCACACAGCTCACGTTGCACTGGCACCAGTTCTGCCTCAGTCCACGCAGCTCACGCTGCACTGGCACCAGCTCTGCCTCACTGCACGCAGCTCATAGTGCCCTAGGTACCAGTTCTGCTCACTGCGTGCAGCTGACGTTGCACTGGCACTAGTTCTGCTCCACTGGACGCAGTTCATAGTGCCATAGTTACCAGTTCTGCCTCTTTGGAAAGAGTTTACTTCGAACTGGCACCAAGTCTGCCTCAGTGCACGCAGTTCATAGTGCCCTAGGTACCAGTTCTGCCTCATTGCAAAGAGTTTACGTTGCACTGGCACCAGTTCTGCCTCACTGCATGTAGCTCATGTTGCACTGGCACCAGTTCTGCCTCACTGCATGTATCTCATGTTGCACTGGCACCAGTTCTGCCTCAGTGCACGCAGCTCATCGTGCCCTGCCACCAATTCTGCCTCACTGCGTGCAGCTCACGTTGCACTGGCACCAGTTCTGCTTCATTGCACGCAGCTCACGTTGCACTAGCACCAGTTCTGCCTCAGTGCACACAGCTCACGTTGCACTGGCACCAGTTCTGCCTCAGTGCACGCAGCTCACGCTGCACTGACATCAGCTCTTCCTCACTGCGTGCAGCTGACGTTGCTCTAGGTACTAGTTCTGCCTCAGTGCATGCAGCTCACTTTGCACTGGCACCAGTTCTGCCTCAGTGCACGCAGCTCACGGTGCACTGACATCAGCTCTTCCTCACTGCGTGCAGCTGACGTTGGTACTCGTTCTGCCTCAGTGCACGCAGAGCATAGAACCTGAGGTACTAGTTCTGTCTCAGTGCACCCAGAGCATAGAGCCCTAGGTACCAGTTCTGCCTCACTGCACACAGCTCATAGTGCCCTGGCACCAGTTCTGCCTCACTGCACACAGCTCATAGTGCCCCAGGTACCAGTTGTGCCTCAATGCTTGGAACTCACATTAACCTAGGTAAAGGTTCTGCCTTCTTGCACACAGCTTACGTTACTTGGTGCCAGTTCTGCCGTGGATTCCATTGGCACTACCTCCTTGGGCACCATCTCCCCCCTATTAACCTGGTTTGCGCTGATCTGCATTCCAGCTGATAGGTACCAGCTCCATCTCACAGCCCATGGTTCGCTGCATCCGAGGCAGCAGACCCTCCCCTGTGCCAACCCTGCCTCGCTGGACAGAGTTGGCATTGCTCAGCAGGTAGTGCATTTACCTCTCAGTGGTGGCGAGCTCTGCCCCCTGGCAAACGGATGGTCCGAGCTTGCGTTGCTCGCCATCTGGTCTCTCTTGTTTAGCTCTGCTGTTGGAAGGGTGCCTGGGTAAAGCAATCCGCTTCTTTCTGAGCCGCTGCCAGCTCCCTCTGTGAAATGAAGGGCACTCGCTGGCAGCTCGCACCGGGCACTGGCTGCACTGGCACCTCCTGTGAGCGATGGAATCCGAGCTTCCACCCTCAGTAAATCTCACATCTTCAACCGCAATAAACCGACCTTTGCCTCCGGAAAGAGCTGGCCGCAATGGAAAGATGGCATGAACACAGAAAATTAAGATTTCAATCCCGTCCTGAGTGGAATTAGAAAACGGTGGCGAGAAAGGAGAGGCGATGAAGGGAAGAATAAAAAGAAGGAGATCAAGAGGAGAAGGAATAAAAGGGGAGGGAGTATCAGAGGGGCAAATAAAGGGGAAGGAAGTAGGGAGGGAGGTCTTGATCAAAGTCATGTGAATCTGGACAAAGCACATAATCACAGTATGCTTCATGTTGTAAAAAGTGGAGGTAATTTTACAAATATGTGCTAAACTAATATAGCTGTGATGTCTAGTGCTCTCCTCATCACATCCTAGCAGATTTAATCTGGTTGCAATTGTATCTCTGAATGTCCTCCCTCACACAAGATCCAGTATACAGTACTTGGTTAATGCTCCACCTTCCATATATATTTGTTATTTTAAGTGCTCTGTTGCTCCTGGATTTTTGGTTTCTGCTATATCAAATACCCGAAATAGAGTTTAAGTACCCGTATTTTCTGGCGTATAGGACGACTTTTTAACCCTTGAAAATCTTTTCAAAAGTTGGGGGTCGTCTTATACGCCGGGGTCATTTTATAAGCAAGCGAATATAGCCCAAACCCTATATTTTAAATGGAAAAGTAGGGGGTTGTCTTATACACCCAGTCGTTTTATACGCCAGAAAATACGGTAGTCCCGGAAACATGAACAGCATCCCTCCCTCTATCCTGCAACCGAGAGAACATGGAACACGCTCTTCAAGACCAACAGCTCCAAAAAGGCGACTTTTGGATACTCTTGCGGGCCATAATTCTGACCCGGTTTGTGTCATTCTTGCACTACAGAGCATGGTGGAAGAGGAACACAAATCGTAAGTCATATTTTCGAAGCCACGCAAAGCTACTTTGCGTGACTTTGAGTGGCTCCAAAAATATGAAGCAACGCAGCGCAGTGCAAATCGCTGCGTTAATCTGCTCTGGGTATTCGTTCCGTGGGTGTTGCATGGATGCTCCCACGCAACTCCCATGGTATGCGACACATTCCCAGATTTACAAGGCCATTTAAACCTGGGAATGAGCCAAAAAGATACACCAAGGAGGCGTAACGAGGAGAAATATGCGTATTTCTCCTCGTCTTTTCCTCTTTCTATGCGTGGTAAAGCCTCTCAGTATTGTTTTGTGCCCCTTCCAGTACAAAATCAATCCTGCCTACAATAAGGGCACCCTTGCACTATAATGCAAGGGTGCCTGCGTTGGCGCTAGGCTGCCAAAACAACGCAAGGGGAAAGGACAGGAATGTGCAGTATTGGATAAATATGGAACATTGCTGCCCTTTTCCTGTGTTGCAGGGCAGCACAGGCTCTATGTGTTGTTGAGTGCATTTTAGGCGTGGTTATTAAATGAGTACTTGTCTTGTGTGCCTTCAAATGTGTGTATTATAGTGCTTTGGTATGTATTCTATGTGGGTGCTAGCCTCACTCTTGGTTAATTGCATGTGTTGTGTTTTTGAGTATTTTGAGTGAATGCTCCCCTCATAGGCGTTGTTGTGTTTGTCTTCATTTACTAAGGAAGTGATAGCCTTGTGTGTTGTTAGATATATGCATTGTTGTCTTTTTGAGTATGTACACTCAGTGGTGTAGTTTGGGGGTCATGTGCCTTAGTACAAGTAATGGAACTAGGCTCCCCAGCTAGTAATAAAATACTGCTGTAAATGAGGTGCCGCCCGCCCATCACAACCCTGGACCCCAGTGTCACCATACTAATGTCATTTACGGGGTCCAAGTTCCTCATTCAACTCGTCTTTTCATCTCTCCTCTCTATCCCTGCCCTTCCCTCCTTTCATCTGATTCGGCCACGTAACATCGCATGCGATACATTGCACGCCATTACAACACAAGTTGTTACAACGACTTGCTGTAGGGGGCGCTGGATGTTAGAATAGTATAATTTATTATTCCAACTCCAGTCTGTGCAACAGTAGGGAAGGTGTTGGATTTTAAATCCAACACCTTCTGCCCCCTGCAGCAAGTCGTTGTAACGACTTGCATTGTAATGGTGTGCGATGTAGCAACACAGTTGTTTGTAACAACCGCGTTGTAATGGCATGCGATGTATCGCATGCGATGTAAACGATGTTTCCCCTTTTGTCTCCTTCATCCATTTAATACTCTCCCCTCTATCCCCTTCCTCTGTCTGTCTCTTCCCCCTCTTTAGTCTTTCACACACCGTCATCTCCTTCCTCCCTTCTCTTCTTATTTCAGGTTCCTTACTCTTCCTTTTCCCCTGTGCTCACCCTTTTTTTCCTTTCTCTTTCTACCTCAACCTTAATCATCCCACTGTGCCATCTTTCCTGCTCTCCTTTCACCCTCTCCATTTCTTTAATCTCTTTCCTCTCTGTTCTTTATTGCTCCCTTATCTCTACTCCCTCTGTCCCCTACCCAGAAAAGTTTACGCCGCCAAGCCCCTGGCATGCACTGTGTCTAAAAAACACACCAGAACAGGCAGCTTTTGAAATGCATCAACTGCTGCTGGGCAGACAGGGCCCCCTCCCTCCTCTGGGCCCCAGTGCATTACAACGATCACACCGATGGTAGCTACACCCCTGTGCTTACCAGGTGAGGGCTCACTGTCCATGCTGTTAAATTTGTGCAGTGTTCTGTTATGATTGTATTTGCAGGGCGAGTGCTCACCTGGTGTGTTGTAAAAGGCATGCATAGCTGGGTTTATGTACATCTGCACAGTGTCTGCTGTTAAATGTGTGCATTGTTCTATTTTGAGTATGTTTGCTAGGCGAGTGTTTGCCTCGTGTGCTGATAAATATGTTTTTTTGTGTTTGTGTACATTTAGTAGTTGAATCCCTGCATTGCATTCTGTTTAACCCTTTCGCTGCGGCGGCTATTCCGCCGCAGCGCTAACGGGGCGGGGTGGCCGCGCGTCGGCCGCATGCTGGTGACAGAACCGCTCCGTCACCAGCCGCGGTTGAGCTGTGCTGGTGACGGAGCGGTTCCGTCATGACCCGCCCCGCTCAATAGAACGGCCGCGCAGGCGCGAAATCAGCGCCGCGCAGGCGCAGCGGCTGGGTCATAACGGAACCACTCCGTCATCAGCACAGCCCAACCGTAGCTGATGACGGAGCGGTTCCGTCATCAGCAGGGGAGGGGTTAATGTATGTATTGTTGTGTTTGAGTACGTTGTCGTTTACTAGGTTAGTAGTTGGCCCATGTGCTGTTAAATGTACGCTTTGTGTTTGAGTATGTTTAGTAAATGAATGATTGCATTGAGTTCAGTTAACTGAATGCATTCTTGTGTTTGAGTATGTTTACTAAGTGAATGCCCCCTCGTGTGCTGCTAGGTTTATGCATTGCTGCGTTTGCATTTACAATGGGAGTGCTGGCCTTGTGTGTTCTTAAATATATGCATTTTTGTGTTTTTGGAGCATGTAGACTAATTTAGTGCTTGCTTCTCATGTTGTTGAATGTGTGCACTGTTTTGTTTTCAGTGTTTTTACACGGTGGGTACTCACCTCATGTGCTGTTCAATGCATTCCTTGTTGCGTTGCATTGTTGTGTTGCTGCCTTGGAGTGCACTTGAGTACATTTACAAAGTGAGTATTTGGTCTGTTGTTAAACTGAATGCATTGTTGCATTTGATTGTGTTTACTAGGTGAGTGTTCAGATTGTGTTCTGTTAAATGTATGCATTGTTGTGTTTTGAGTATGTTTACTAGTAAAGTGCTCTCCGCCCAAGCTGCAAAATGTATGCATTGTTGTGTTTTGAATATGTTTACTAGTTAAGTGCTCTCCTTCCGCGCTGTAAAATGTATGCATTGTTGCGTTTTAAGTATGTTTTCTAGTTAAGTGCTCTCCTCCTGAGCTGTTAAATGTATGCATTGTTGTGTTTTGAGTATGTTTACTAGTTAAGTGCTCTCCTCCCGAGCTGTTAAATGTATGCATTACTGGGTTGGAGTAAGTTTAGAATCATGTTTGCCTCGTTAAGCATTGTTGTGTTTGAGTACGTTTGGTAGGTGGGTGCTTGCCTCGTTATGCATTGTTGCATTTGAGTACATTTGGTAGGTGCGTGCTTCCCTCGTTATGCATTGTTGCATTTGAGTACGTTTGGTAGGTGGGTGCTTGCCTCATTATGCATTGTTGCGTTTGTGTACATTTGGTAGGTGCGTGCTTCCCTCGTTATGCATTGTTGCATTTGAGTACGTTTGGTAGGTGGGTGCTTGCCTCGTTATGCATTGTTGCATTTGAGTACATTTGGTAGGTGCGTGCTTCCCTCGTTATGCATTGTTGCATTTGAGTACATTTGGTAGGTGTGTGCTTCCCTCGTTATGCATTGTTGCATTTGAGTACGTTTGGTAGGTGCGTGCTTGCCTCTTTATGCATTGTTGCGTTTGAGTACGTTTCGAAGGTGGGTGCTTGCCTCGTTGAGCATTGTTGCGTTTGAGTATGTTTGGAGGTGGGTGCTTGCCTCGTTATGCATTGTTGCGTTTGAGTACGTTTGGTAGGTGGGTGCTTGCCTCGTTATGCATTGTTGCGTTTGTGTACGTTTAGTAGGTGGGTGCTTGCCTCGTTATGCATTGTTGTGTTTGAGTACGTTTTGTAGGTAGGTGCTTGCCTCGTTATGCATTGTTGTGTTTGAGTATGTTTTTTAGGTGCGTTCTTGCCTCATAATGCGTTGTGGTGTTTGAGTTCGTTTGGTAGGTGAGTGCTTGCCTGGCATGCTGTTCAATGTATGCATTGTTGGGTTTGAGTATGTTTAGTAGGTGGGTGCTTGCCTCGTTATGCATTGTTGAGTTTGAGTACGTTTAGTAGGAGAGTGCTTGCTTCGCATGCCGTTAAATGTATGCATTGTTGTGTTTGAGTACGTTTAGTAGGTGGGTGCTTGCCTCGTTATGCATTGTTGTGTTTGAGTACGTTTAGTAGGTGGGTGCTTGCCTCGTTATGCATTGTTGTGTTTGAGTATGTTTAGTAGGTGGATGCTTGCCTCGTTATGCATTCTTGTGTTTGAGTATGTTTAGTAGGGGAGTGCTTGCTTCGCATGCTGTTAAATGTATGCATTGTTGTGTTTGAGTACGTTTAGTAGGTGGGTGCTTGCCTCGTTAGGCATTCTTGGGTTTGAGTATGTTTAGTAGGGGAGTGCTTGCCTCGTTAGGCATTCTTGGGTTTGAGTATGGGGAGTGCTTGCTTCGCATGCTGTTAAATGTATGCATTGTTGTGTTTGAGTATAGTTTAGTAGGTGCGTGCTTGCCTCGTTATGCATTGTTTTGTTTGTGTATATTTAGTAGAAGGTTTGCTCGCATCGCGTGCTTTTAAATGTGAGTCTGAATACTTTTACCAGGGAAGTGCTCTCCTCACGTGCACCCACTGAAAAAGACCGCCATAACTGTCACGTCCAAGGGTAACCTAGCAACTACAGGCGCGGGCTCAAGGAGATAAAGTGCGTCGTTCGCAGCTGTTATGAGCGCTTAGATTCCTGTCAGGGACGCACGTTTATTTCACTGTAGCTCATAAAACGATGACAAGTCGCCGCAGCTTTGGAATGTTGACTATGAAGAAAAAGGTTCAAATATATCACGTCTTCGGATGTGATCTGAATGTGCTTTATGTGTGTTTTTCTGCAATTAACATTCGGAAAACAACTTTCGACTGCCCATGCCACCGTGCTAAGGGAATTGAGCAAGCTGTGCACTAGTCAGTCGCACTATTTTCTCTTTGCAGATAGAGGGAATTACAACAGGGCAGGTGTATTTAAAAAAAAAGCTCAAGAAAACGTAATGTACTCTAGAAGATCCCAGCTTTTAACCAGATTAAGAGCCTTCAATGCAAACGGCGAGGTGACAGGAAGACTGAAAGAACACTCCTAAATTGCAGCATAGATTATCAATAAAAAGGCCTTCTGGAGACGCAGAATTGATTTTCTGTCTGTTACATCCAGATGCCAAACGGCCTACTCGAATAAAGCACATTTGGACCCTATTTACTGCATTGCGCTACTGCCCGCGCCATCTTCACCTTACTGCGCCCAGTACACCCGTTCCCGCTCTACAGACACATTACCGCCTGCAGTCCATGGCACAGGCCGCTGTATCCATTGCTTGAAATGGAAAAATAGAAGTGCAGGTTCTCTGTACCAGAGTAACTGCTTACTTCTGAGAAGTGCCGCTACTCTCCAATTAAAAGTATAGCACTTCTCTTGAGAAGTGCTGATACTCTCTGACTCAAAATAAATAAGTGCCGGTACTCCGTACCAGAGTAACTGCTTACTTCTGAGAAGTGCAGCTCCACTCCTATTAAAAGTATAGCACTTCTCTTGAGAAGTGCCGGTACTTTCTGACTCAAAATAAATAAGTGCCGGTACTCCGTACCAGAGTAACTGCTTACTTCTGAGAAGTGCAGCAACTCTCCAATTAAAAGTATAGCACTTCTCTTGAGAAGTGCTGGTACTCTCTGACTCAAAATAAATAAGTGCTGGTACTCCGTACCAGAGTAACTGCTTACTTCTGAGAAGTGCAGCTACTCTCCAATTAAAAGTATAGCATTTCTCTTGAGAAGTGCCGGTACTCTCTGACTCAAAATAAATAAGTGCCGGCACTCCGTACCGGAGAGTACCAGCCCATTTAAAGCAATGACTGTATCCAGAAACCAGCGCCACTGGAATTATGCGATTCCTTTGCCGCAGCGCTTTCTGCGTGGTTATTAAACTGCTGCATTTGAAAAGTTATCCATTATCGGCTGCATAATTTTCAGATTAAAAAAAATTATGTTTCTAGCTCAAATGGATCAAAAGTTACTACTAACGCAAAGACACGTGTTGCATCGTAATGATAATCTCTGGCAAGATTTTACTGGTCACCTTTCAAATACGTATTGCTGTATTTGACTGTTAAACTTTCATTATTGAGATGAATATTTGCCCAGACAGTGTTTACATGTGTAAAAAAAAAGGCAATAATAATGTCCCAAAATGTGATGCACTATGCCACATAATTTTTCTGCTTTGTCGCATAACTTGAATAAACCTGCCACATACTTTGATTCTCCCCTTCACATAATTCTAGTTGCTCTGCCAGAGCCATTGTAGTCCACTGTGCCCAGCAATAACTCTGCCCACATCCTGGAGAGAATGTGGGCTAACGGGTAGGGCGTCGACCTCGGAGTTGGGGAACAGGGCAGGGATGCGCAACATTCTGTGATTCTGGGCAAATCTCTTAATCTCTCCATGCCTAACAAAAATGAATGTGAGACTGTCTGTAACAAAACTGGTGCTCATGTAGAGCGCTCTGATACCTTTGTGTATTGTTCGCACTATACAAAACTCCCCCCCCCCCCCCAAAAAAAAAAATGCGTACCAACAAATTATTGCTTACTATTCTCTGGCATGTTACTGCCCTCCTTCTCTAGCTATGTAACTGACTAATATGTAAAGTCACTGTATTCAAACAAATTACTGCCTACTATAATCAGACACATTCCTTTACAATATAAATATATCTCAGGGAGGGATGATAAAGGAATAACCGATACAGTGGTCACTTAAAAATGGTTTGAAGTCAGTTTCTATGAATCCATTTCCTTATTCATTCTTCACCTATTCCACACATCCATGAATTACTTTATTCACCTTCATCAGCTATCTATTAATTCGTTACAGATGAAAAGCGCTTCAACACCTCATCAGGGGTAGTAAGCGCTATATAAATACAAACCCTTCCTTCTTCTATCCCTCCAATATCCTTTTCAATCCAAATAACAAAGTAACTTGTCCACCGCTCAAATAATTTCACATTTCCCTATACTAATTCACCACTAATCCTTTTTGGGTTCCAAAGTAGCATGCTACTTGCCGAAAAAGAGCTTTGACGCCTCTTCAGGGGTAGTAAGCGCTATATTAATGCAATTAGAATTAGTAATCAACACACAATGGCAACTATTCCTCCCGGACCATAAACAAGTAGGTTTGCATGCCTACAGTCACATAAGTATTAATCCACTACTACAATCGGGGAACATCCTTTTCAACGCAACTTTTACAACTCATGCCTTTACATCGCAAGCCTTACAACGCATGCCATTACAACGCATTGCGCTGTGGGGCGCTCTAGGATAGGGAATAGATTTAATTTACTATCCAACACCTTCCCTACTATCAACCGGGACTGGAGTTGGAATAGTAAATTAAACTATTCACTATCCAGCACCCCTCAACACTATGCGTTGTAACAGCATGCGTTGTAAAACCTGCGATGTAAAAGCATGCGATGTAAAAGCATGCATTGTAATGTCATACATCCCTACAATCATTCAGTACTGGAACTGGGAAATCGCTTACCCATGAACCTATGAATTAATCAGCTGAATGATTTGAAACG
Organism: Lissotriton vulgaris; assembly: GCF_964263255.1. Classification (NCBI taxonomy): domain Eukaryota; kingdom Metazoa; phylum Chordata; class Amphibia; order Caudata; family Salamandridae; genus Lissotriton; species Lissotriton vulgaris. The sequence goes on along the minus strand of NC_141695.1, from coordinate 1,435,487,124 downwards.
TCTGCCACCTTTTCATCAACTCATTCATGCGTATTCGAGTTAACATATTCATCCAAGGTTCCGGATGTTCCTTAACACCTACCTTCATTAATACATTCAGTCATTCTTTCTTGAATCAAGCGATTGCTGCATTCATGTTCCCATTCATTCATTTGGATGTATGATGTTACAACGCATACATTCACAACGCATACCATTACAACGAAACTTTTACAATGCAGGATCCATTACAACGCATGCCATTACAACGCAGCTGCTATTACAATGCATGCCATTACAACGTAACTATGGGTAAGTATTTTTTTTAAATTAATGGGAATTTAATAGTAGTGTAAGTGTTGGGTAGTGTAGGGGTTAAAATTACTATTCTAACTCCAGGGGGGCGTAATAGTAGGGTAAGTGTTGGATGGTGTAGGGGTTAAAATGTAAATTAATACTTACCCATACTTACGTTGTAATGGCATGTGTTGTAATAGCAGCTGCGTTGTAATGGCATTCGTTGTAATGGCATGCGTTGTAATGGATCCTGCGTTGTAAAAATGTCGCTGTAATGGTAGTGCGTTGTTTTAGTTGCGTTGTAATGGCTGTTTCCCCATTCATTTGTCCGTGATGCGCCCTTTTATAAATATATCCTGTCAATCCGCAGTCCATCCATTTATTCAACAGTACATTCTTATCCACTCAGGTGTCACTCACACCCCAGGTTATCTTCCCTTGTTTTCCTTCGCATGTTCAAGTCCATCCAGCTGTACACACATCTATCCAATCATTCACTCGTCCCCGGGTGTCAGGCTGAGCCGCTCTCCCATTAACTATACATGAATATATCTGACCCACGCTGAAGGCGCCGCACCGCCTTCCATTTTACAAGATCGAAGGGAGTTTAATGTATTCTGCCTGACCCGCTCTGTGAACCAGCTCGCTTTATATGTCAATATTGTATTACTTTAGCAGGGCAGGCACACCAGGCTTGAAAGAGCATGAATAGAAATGGGAACATAAACTGCAGAGGGAAAACAAGAGATGTAGGCTTGTCAAAAGGAGATGTTGCGACGGATTTCATTACCTTATTTAAACAATTGCTTTAAAGGCGCGCACACCTTTGGAGCCACTATCACCAAACAAGCTAAGTTAGGTTTAAAAATGAAGCTCAAATCCCATGTAGCGCTTTGGATAAATGTACTCTTTAAATTGATAAAACGAATATGAGTAAGAAAAAAGATGTAAGACCCATTTCTCAGGTCATTCTTCTGACACCTCCTCTTTAGAGGACCTTACTTATACATTGTGAATTGAACATGTGAGGTCACTCATACCAACTCTACAAAATACTTACTGGATGGTATAGTCCAAAAAATTGCCATTGGTAGCTGACAATTTGACAATTTATTTAATTGTTTGCCCGGTTACTTAAAACCATTGCTATAATAACATCAATGGTATACCCTTGAGTACGTTAGTAGTACTGAATTGCACATAGATATCAGTGTTAAAACATAATTTACACAAGTAGCTAGTAGACATCTTTTTCTTGTTGAAAGTGTCAATGCGAGCAATAGCGAGTCGACCCAAATGCAAGTTTGTGGCGGGGGGTGCAAAGCCGAGCCGGAGGGTCGAATAGGACCTGATCGGGGGCTGCTCCGCATTGATGAGGACCAGGAGCCCTTGGCCATGTGCAGAGGATGCTGCTTTGCACTAAAAGTTGCCTTAGATTGCTCCTTGTTGACCGCACCGAAACAATACGGTTGGCAGAGATTGCCTCCTCCACTATCATGTTGACATGTATCTCCCAGTTTTGACAAATCTGCAATCATAAGGTAGCCATAGATCAACTCTCTTTGACTGTGGTGCCACTCTAAAGTTAATAAACAAAAGGAATCCACTGAGGAAGGGGTTCCCTACTGAGGTTGGGAACACCCTGTGTTGTAAAATACCCCTCACACACCAAAAGGACCCTTGGTGTCATGCTTCATCATTGGGGTCTTCGCACCCCTCTACGGGATGCGGCGTGCTTCAACCAGCGACTACGCAGGAGCACTTATTTGGACTATGTGTGGTGTGTGATAAGGGAAATGTATGTGCGTGCAGTAATGGAGGCTCATGAGGCATTGGATTTGAAAAATAACAGTCGACAATCTGCGACTTTTTCTTCTTGTAGGTACATATTAGGCCCTGCACTAGTTTGCACTTTTGTAAATAAATACATGTTTTAAGTAGAGATACGTGAGTAAGGTGGGGATTTGTGTACCCTGTCCTGAAGAAGAAGGTTAGTCTCCGAAACATGTCGACACACACACATGGGAGGTAGTGCACATAGTCTTGCATAATACACCTCCATTACTGCACGTTTTTAATAGCGCCAGCCCGGGGGCAGATTAAAATTGTTCTTTACCCCACGAGCCAGGCTCTTTTTAAACATCATTCACTGTTTAACCTCACCACTCATGCATATAAATTTCCCTTCACACACACCACACATAGTCCAAATAAGTGCTCCCGCGTAGTCGCTGGTAGAAGCACGCCGCATCCCGCAGAGTGGTGCGAAGACCCCAATGATGAAGCATGACACCAAGGGTCCTTTTGGTGTGTGAGGGGTATTTTACAACACAGGGTGTTCCCAACCACAGTAGGGAAACCCTTCCTCAGTGGATTCCTTTTGTTTATTAACTACTGACCAGGGAGAACAAATCCACCTATAATCTCTCTCTCCCTTCCTTGTTAATTTAGCCATTCTAAAGTTAACATATATCACATCTTCTTAATCGCTCAGTACCATAAGCTTGCCATAGATTGACCCTTTTTGACCGCTGTGCACTATAAGGTTGTCATGGAACCCTTGCTGACCGCTCTGTACTGTAAGGTAGCCATACATTTCCAAAATTCTCCCTTCTTTATTTCTTTGGCCTGATTAGTTCGCTGTGGACTATCACCACTCGATCACATTGTCAATTTAAGGTTTTATTTAATCCCTATGCATTGATCTCTGTGCACTTGAAGGTTGCATAGATCGCCGCTTGTTGTCTGCTGTACCTATATTTGTCAGTGTTTCATCTCTCTTCCACTGTTAGGTTGCCATTTATCACCCATCGTTGACTGCTCTGTCACTGTAAAGTTGCCGTAAATCCTCTGCCGTTAACCACTCTGCCACTGTAAGGTTGATATAGATCTTGCCGCTTTGAAACACTCTTCAAATCTATGGTTGCAACAGACAGCCCCTTGTTGACTGCACTGTCATTCTAAAATTGACGCATATCACTTCTTTTTGACCTCTCTGCATTGTAGGGTTGTCATATAGATGACATCCTTGACTGGTCTGCTAGTGTAAGGTTATCATTGACCACCCATCGTTGACTGCTCGGACACTGTTAGATAGCTGTTGATCGGTACTCCTTGATCGCGCTAATACTGTAAGGCTGCGGTCAATCTACATTCACTGAAAACTCTGGTACAATAAGGTTGCCATAGATCATCCTCCATCATTGACTGCTCTTTCACTGTAAGGTTGCCATAGATACTCAGCCATTCACTGCTCAGTCCTGCATGGTTGCCGTAGACCTTCTGTTGTGACTATAAGGTTGTGCAGTGATTATTTTTAAGAATCAATCAATAAGTCCAAAAATAATACTCAGGAACTTCAGATAAAATGAAAATGACTCACTCAGACAGATCCATGTCATCCAGAGATAACTAATACTATATGTGGTATATATGTAGCAATCCCGGCGTATATCTATGTTGCTTGAGGCGTGCGTTGCATATGACTTTTAAGCGCAATCTGTTTTTTTAGGAGATATCAATGCTAATCTCAAAATAATTTTGAAATTCCTGCATACGTTTTTTATGTGCAATAAAGATGTCCAATCCCCTTTGCATCAAACAACAAGTGGTTTCAAAGAGTGTTTTTACCAGAATGTGGGGAGAGCCGCATTCTTACCAAGTCCACTGTTGATTAATGACAACAACATGCTGATCCTATTTGCTTCCTCGGCCTTGTGACTTTGTATCATTGTTACTACTAATCAATGCTATGGTACACAGATTATGGACCTCAGAAAGATGAAAGAATACATCTACCCACCAGGATGGTGCCTGTCATTGTGTATCTACATTGCTCAAACTCACACAGAGGGATTCCATGGTCTTCTAGTTATTGGCCTATCAATGGAGACGCCCACCAAATATGGAGCCCGTTTTATGTCAGTAGAATGGGTAATTCGGCCTGGCAACACCCTCAGTATGCCGGGTAGGCAATGAGTGTTGAAGAGAGTGTGTTGGGCAGGTACAACCAGCCTTAATGACTCAGAGACAGTTGATAACTGCATAGGCAAGCTAAAGTAGGGTACACCACGAGCCCTTTGGACTTCACAATTTCTAATACAGACAAGGATACTGCAAAAACACATCAACAGAGCAAAGTCTGCCTGCATGACAGTGGAATGGAGCATTGGCTTGATGCCTGTCTTAAAGGCCATCGACAGCAGGAGCAGTCCCCATCTTTTCCATTTCATTTCTGAAGCACCCCAAGCACAGTCCCATACACATCTGTATTTACACATATTTTTTAAAAAATTGTAGCGATTACCATGAATCCCGTGACCATAACAATGGGATTAGGGTTCTCAAGTAACCAAAAGGGGTCCCACAGCATTCTACAAAACTCCCAAATAGTTAAATAAATACAAAAACAGATACATATATTAATAAAAATAGCTTATACATAAATAAATTAATTGATAAATAAACAAACAAACAAATAAATAAACGGGGAACAGCGTTTACAACGCAACTTTTACCACGCACTACCTTTACCCCGCAACCTTTACAACGCAAGTCGTTGCAACGACTTGCGCTGGGGGGCGCTGTAGGATAGGGAATGGTTTAATTTACTATCCAAAACCTTCCCTACTATCCACGGGGACTGGAGTTCGAATAGTAAATTAAACTATTCACTATGCAGCGCCCCCCAACGCAAGTCCTTGTAACGACTTGCGTTGTAAAAGTTGCGTGGTAAAGGCATGCGTTGTAAAAGCATGCGTAGTAACGACATACATCCTAAATAAACAAACTAACTAGATGTGATGAACATTGTGCCCCTTGGCAGTAGACTGCCATTCACTTGGAAAAAAAACCCTCTGAACCGGTATTGAGTAGAACATTTCCCTAGGACTGGTGTCCTTAAGTATGTTTTTTTCCCAAATTTACATGCAGCCCTGTTATTATTCCACGCAACATACTTTTTAAGGAATGTGATTGACAAGAGGCGCAATTCCATCCACAACATCGAAAGAAGAACATTACTAGTCTCTGTTTCCGTGTTCCCTCTACATCCATGAAATGAAAATGCAGTCCTCTGTGAATACCCTCAAATGTCTCTCACCATGCTATTTCTACCTACTGTGTTCTGTAATTTTCCTACTTCCACAGCTTTGAGCAATTTAGATCAAATTAGATTAAACAAACTACTCCATTACGTGCACTCATTACATCATGGCTGTTCACCTTGCTAGCAAGGTATTAGACAGAATATCTAATTCATGTAAACACCAACTGGCGACCCAGCTCAAATTTAAAGTGACAAAGTACTTTGGCATACCATTAATTCTATATAACATACAACAAAAATCTTTAGCAGGAATAAACTCAATTTATTTTTGTGTTGTTCCAACACAAACCATTATTGTATTAGACATTTAATATATCTGTGCTACCCCTATACAAATACACAACCAAAAACACTGATCGATTCCAGAACAGCACAAAAAGTGAAAGCAAAAGGTACCCTACTAATCATAGAGGGTACTTTATGTTATGTTAATTGTAATGTTCATTTAGCTTATAACGTGCATGAATCACCCTCAAAGGGGCATCTCTGCGCAGAGACCTGCAAGCGAGGTAGCATTAGTGTTGGAATAGTTCAGTTTTGAGCAGTTTTCTTAAAGTAAGGTGATCAGTGCAGTTCCCTATATGAGTAGGAAGTTTGTTCCAGTAGCAAGTGGCCAAATAAGAGCAGGCCCTACCTTCTGGCGTTAAAAAAGTAATGGAAAAAACATGTTTAAAAAAGGTTCATGAAGAACACACTACAGAAGAAATAACTTAAAAAAGCGAATACAAATCAATACATAAAGGAAAAGGGACCACATATGAAACAACAATTATATATGTGTGAAAATAATTGTAAGAAGGCGAAATAAACAATATTAAAGAGAATAAAGAAAAGTATAAGAATTAAATATTCAGGGAGATTCATAAACTTAATCTAGACGACTAGGAGTTGGAGTTTAGGTGAATTTTCTTTAAAACGATGGGAAATACTTGCCAAATAATATTGCTATTTATATGAGTTTTTTGGTGGAAAAGGAATGCACCGTATCAATTCTGGGATTTGCACCAGAGAGATGGAACATTTTACACAAGAGTTTTCACCATGAGGTGATGTGTGGAAAAGCGATAGTAATGAAAAGAGGTCATATTTTATAATTATTAATATTTTTAGATGCAAAAGATAACCTAAATAATAAATCTGAGAACGTGAGAAGTAATGTAATTAAATTAAATGAAATAATTATTCTATATTAGTTTCCACAAAGTAATCACAACGGTATCTCATTAAAAGACCATGTTACGTTTTATTTCATGCTATAGGCATCATAAATCACCAGTATTAACAACCTTATGTAATGTTACTGCTGTACTTAGAAATCGACTGCATTGGAAAAATAATGTCTGAGTGTTTGTGGTGTTTTACATAAATCTTACCCCACGTTTTATTCCTAAAATCAACAGGCCAATATAAGCATAAATCTGTCTCCCATTAATCAATATTTATTTCGCAAATCTATAGGTCAGCATGAAAATAAATCTGTTTCCTATTGTCTTTTATTTGGCGGTATAGGGCCTGATGTACTATTCCCATTCACAACCCAGGGATATGCAGTTTGCACACCGACTGCTTCATGATTGGGAATGTAATGTGTGACGCGACCTATGTATTAATAGGTCACATTTCAAATTGCCTATTAATAGGGGATCACATAACGACGTACCTAACTAATATTAATATTAATTAGGTTCGCAATTTCAACCCATTGCAAGTGGCTAAGAATGCAGGGACCAGGGGCTTGCCAGCTCTCCAGGGGGTTATCCTCAGTAGCTTGTTTCCGGTCCAGGGAAGGCATGGCTTGGCATTCCGGGCTGGACTGTTCCCATGAGGCACAGAGTCAGACTGATTTGCATATGGCCATGTCTGAACTGGGGTGGCAGAGTGGGCTAAAGAACGGTGATGGATTAAACCCAGATCAGTTGACTGGGGGTGAGTGCTTGCATTGTCAACGCTCCGTCCATCATTTCCTTTGGTTTTTCTTGGTTATCAACATGATTCACAAAGGGAAAGTTATCTAACACAGATAAATTCCATCTTGTGAATCACTTACCATCCTTTCTCGAAGGCCAGTAACTTGTCAATGGTTTAAGACTGAAATTGTGATCCCACTCTAATAATAATTTATTCCATTATTAATACCAAACAGGAGTGGCGGCTTCTTCTTTTGCACCATCGTATTGGCAATTCATAATGGATGGGAAAAGTCTTTTAGGCATTAGAATGAATTTTCCAACTTGTAAAAGGCTCTGATATATTTTCAAAATGCATTTTGTGATCAAAGACCATGTGTATTTGCAAATCTTAAGCTTTTGGTATCGACAAAACACTTTTTGTGCATTATGCTGTTAGTTTTTGAGAAGACACATTGTTTGAGCACTTTCCAAGCAATTGATATTCAAGGATACTACACGGCCTAAAAAAGTATTCATTATTGAGGAGAAATAGGGGCCATAGGCATGGAAGAAATATGAGCAATACAAACATTTGACATAATTTTAACATTTTGAAATACTGTGAAAATGTATAGAGTTTACGTTAAGGGCTCTTGTTAATCTCTAAGAAAAATAATGTTTCTTACTTTTAATTAAAAAAAATTAAAAACTTTTTGTACCAATATTTTGACAAACAAATCTATACGTATTAGGTTATGGTACATAATCAGAGAACACGTAATAGAGGCGAAATTAGGCATTTTGGAAAATACACATGATATCAATAAAACCCAAAGTGTGTTTACCGAACAGAAGTTTTGTAAAAAATTTCCCCTTTAATCTTGGGTAATATTTCATTAACAGAAATCATTATCCAAACACATATTTTCCAACCTAACCCGTCTTTAAAAGTTATTGTCCGTACACCAATGTCATAAATAGAGGCCTTGTCTAAAAACACAATAGACCACAACATAAAAGACCCTAACGAAACAGATCATACCATAGGGAAATAATCTAGACGCCTGCTTATTATTATGGACGTGTAGTGGTAAACTTGGTTATCACATCATCCCAATTTCTTTCTCTCCTTCTATCTCACTTTCTCCCTTACTCTTTTTTCTCTCATGCACCCTTATTTCTCTCTTTCTCCCTCGTTTGTCTCTCTCCCTCTTCCCTTTCTCTCTCTTCTCTGCCATTTTATGTAAACAAGATATCTTAGACAACATTTCTCTGCTTTGCCTACTTTGTGCATGTTTTCCTTCTTCTCAGCTGGCAGATCAATTGATATTTGGAAATCAACCCAGTTCTGATGATGACCGAAGTACCCACGTTTGGATGGTATCTATGTTTATCCAAATGGCGAATTTGTTTTTCTGTCAAGACCTTTTGCTGGTGGTGGTGGTGTGATATATCTATGGTGTTTTGTTCACTGTGTATATTGAGTCTCTGACAAAACTGATACACCATTCTTAATATATCACTGTGCAGATTTTGAATTACATATACGTCCTCCATTTGTATCAATGTTTTGCATCACTGGTGAATCTTTATTTTTTGTATTTTCTTCATGCAACTAATAATTTTATTTTTCATACTGGAGGACTACTATTTTTTACTTCCAAGTACTCAAATGGAGAGTTTTTCTCTTATCGGACTCCTTTTACGTCTGTTATTTTAACTATATTGTTAAAGGGTGTATTCAGTGGCTTCTCTTTTCTAGCAGCAAATAACCTTGAAAAAACTATACTTAAAGTAATATTTGATTCTGAAAAGAAATAATATTGTGATTCAATAACACAAATGAAGTTAAGTATTTTGCTTTACAGCTGGCTTCACACATGAACAATGGAGTGCAACATATTCTGTGCATCTTACCAGTGTATTTGCCACATGTTCTGTTGTGTGCTCTCATTGGACCGTATTTGTAGATCATTTTTTATCTCTAGGTGAGACTTACTCTTTTAGTACTCCTGACCTACTCCTGAATTCCAAGAGGAAGCCAGTGGTTCTACTAAATAGGAGTGTACGAATTTTGCATAATTTGCCTTTGTGTAATGATGCTAAATTTAGGCAAAATGTCTCCTAATTACATAAAACGCAAGACCGGCATTTGATACTATAATTCAGCAAAAAACCCATCTTTGTGTGCATTGTGGGCTCAAGGACACACTGCATGCTGAAAAGAAATAGAGGAAAAACCACAAATGCTGCAAAAATTATCTGCTCGCCTTCTGGTTGTACGCATTCCTATGCGAGCAGGCTAAATTAAGCAACTTAACACAATAGCATAATTTGGGGGATATCACATAACAAGTGTAATGCAAAACTACCAAAACTATGCAACATTACGCCGGCATAATGAAAATTTCACCTGCGCCTGTAAATATCTCACTCCTGAATTCAAGGAGTAAGTGACGAGTACTCCAAGAGCAAGCCACAGCAAAATGTGTGTGATACTGTGATTTGCTTCTATTGTCTTCCTGTTAGTGTATCATCTGCTATGCATTGGAACTGGGGGTGGGCAGAACTCGTAGAGTTTCACTACGTGGAATTACGCAGAGTTGCATGAAAACTCAGCGACATTCTGTGGAGTTCCATGAATTGGCGAAGTTAGGCACGTTGCGCTAATTTTTACGGCTGGGAGCTAGTTTCGCACTGAAAAATCAGCACGAATGGCACCATGCAGCATGCCAGGGGGCGCTACTTCTTGGATTGATTTTGCTGCCAGTTGAATGGATTTTCAATTTGATCGGAACCTTTCTGACCGTGAACGGTTGCGACTGTCCGAGTTAGGGAAATCATGCTGGGTGCCCTCCCAATGACCGAAAATTGCGCTAGGGGATGCCAAATCTCACTTGCGCTCCCCAACTTGCGGTTGGCGAGCCAGGCATGAGAAAAAACTCAACCACACAGGGGTTGGCGGAATTTGGCCTGATCTCCGCATTACAGGCAGAGAGGCCACAATTCTGCCAACTCCACTGGCGTAGCGGAATTTATCGCCCACCCCTAATTGGAATTCCCAAGTACACATTATGCGAACAGGGTCATTGTAGTGCGAGCTTTAGTATCCAAACTACAATGCAGTGAGTACACCGCAATGCCACTGTGCGACACACTGACAATGCAAATGTCGGAGAGTTGCAATTGTCTTGAACCTTAACAACTAATATTTGGTACGTGTTTGTAATTCTACTTTACAAAAAGTAGGTTTGTAATCTTAATGTCAGGTTTGCCTTTTGGCTTTTTACAACGTTTTCAAGAAAAGGGAAGTAATGGAGGCGAAGCAATATTAACAAAATAACAAATACTCTATTGCTTCAGTCGTCCTAAAATACTGGAATATGTGACAAGTATGATAGCTGGTATAAAGGGCTTGGGGACTCATTTTCATTCAAAGGTCATAGTCAAGGCCACCGAAATTATCGGGCAATGGAGGACCAATTTATGCAGCTTAATGTTGCATATTATGTAAAATATTATTTGACTTTTTTATTATTATTTAAACACACTTTAATAATGTCTCAACAAAGGTTTCACCTCATTAGTAGCAGTTTAAGACCTGAATTGAAAAATCATCATCATAAAGGCGACCAGTAAGGTTTTGCAAAGTGTCTGCCGCTCTGCAGCAGTATGTAGACGCCTTTTTAACACCTTCGCAGCGTCGAACGTTCAGCGCCCAGTGCTGAACGTTCGGAGAACGAACGCATGCTCAAAAAAACATTTCGCTGGATCCCCACCGAAACCAGGAAAACAGTCACCCATGCTCTGGTCACGAGCCGACTGGACTACGGAAACACCCTCTACGCAGGTATTACCGCTAAACTCCAGAAGAAACTCCAACGAATCCAAAACGCCTCAGCCAGAATCATATTAGACATCCCACGCAACGAACACATCTCTGGTCACCTGAAAGACCTCCACTGGCTACCCGTCAATAAGAGAATCACTTTCCGACTGCTAACCCACGCACACAAATCACTCTACGACATCGGACCAGAATGCCTCAACTCACGACTGTCCTTCTACACCCCCTCCCGCCAACTACGTTCTTCCAGCCAAGCCCTCGCCACTGTTCCTCGCATCAACAAGACCACCATGGGAGGCAGATCCTTCTCATACCTGGCCGCTAAAACATGGAACTCACTCCCCACTTACCTCCGCCTTACCCAGAACCACCTAGCATTCAGAAAGCAACTTAAAACGTGGATATTTGACAAGTAATCCTCCTCCCCTTCCTTAGCGCCTTGAGACCCTCTGGGTATGTAGTGCGCTATACAAATTATCTGACTTGACTTGACTTGACTTGACTAGTGCTCGCGACGACCGTTGGCCGAAGGCAGTACTTAAAGGGTTATATACATTTTGATCTGATTGAGCTAGGCACAAACATGTTTGTTGATTTCTGTAAACAGCTCAGCATAGGCTGAAGTATGTGTCAAGTGCGGTAAATGTGGTAGCACTATTTCATATATGTTATGTTGTTAGAATCTGTATGGTAATTTCTGCTATTATTATGCGTCATAGTGCTTTCTTCATCTAAGTTCCCTTTTGTGTCGAACTGGACAGAATACTTTTCAATTACGCTTGTTGGTTGTTGTAGGAGAGTAGGGTCTGCTATCCTATGGTCACCCCAAATTTTTGCTTTTTGCTTCACTGGTTTCTGACTTAATGTGGCTGTGGGCCTGCTAATCAGACCCACAGCCTGCTGTTCTCTCTCTAAATTACTGCCAATGCACTCTAGGTGCATTACGAATTGGAACTGGTTCACCTTATGAGCCCCTGTAATAGTGCACCCTAGGTGCCCAGGGCATAGGTGTATCCAAGGCCTACCAGGGGCTGCAGCACGTATTGTGCCACCCCTGGCCTGGCCTCCATATTTGACACAACTGGCTGATCACTCAGCTGGGGTAAGTCGGTGTAACCACCTCTTACTTAGGTACAGTATGTCTGTGCCTAACCCTAAACTGGACACATATGTTCCTATCAGCCACTCCTATGGAAGGCCTCATCAATCCTGGAGGCAGAGTGCTTGGAAATATGTGAGATGGTGCTCTGGCATGAGCTGAGCCTGTCTGCAGCTGTCGGGAACCACTCCCTAAGCTGTTCCGGGATATTGCCATACCATATACTCTTAAGTGCATTATAATCCTCGCGGTTAAATGCTATCTTTGGTTTGGCTTTATCAAAACATGTCGAGTAAGGTGTCATACGAATTGGAATACTATCCCCTCGCCAATTCTGGCGACGGGGATAGCATTCCACCCTTCTAGAGGGATACGACATGTGTGTAACCCTAACCCCGGTTAAAGTTAAACAGAGCCTCAGCTTCACAAAATGGACGCTGCCACCACAGACACAAGTCTGGCCTCCTGCTGCTGACCGAAACTCGGCAGATGGTGGCCTGGACAAAGGGTTTCCTGCCTTGGGAGGTGCGAGCACCACCCCAGACAGGATTTTGTGCATTGGGTAGGACAGGGCTGAATAGAATCAGACATGCCCGGGGCACACAAGGTGTCCCCGTGCATAGGCCAGCCCAAACCGGTTCTGGGGCCTTCCAGCCCCAGTCCTGGCGCGGAGCTGGACAAAGGAAAGGGGGTGTAACCGCCCCCCTTCCTGGTTCCTCCCAGAGGAGGGACCTAGTAGGTGATCCACCCCCTAGATTGGAATAAGAGGGGGAGCAGTGCCATTGCACAGCAGATCATCCCGAAATCAACTTAAAACTAAGAAGAAGACTGGACTTCGACATTCTGCTGCACAGAAGACTGAAGAAGAATCTCCCTTGTGGCCAAGGAGTGACCACCCTGTGAACACAGGCACCAACCAGCAACTCGACGTCTGCTTTGCCGCCGCCTCCCGCCGGAGCCCGAGCCCAGAGCTCGACAAGAACCAGATTCCCAGACCTCTCAGAGCCCGATCCACAGTCCCTGCAAAGAAGGGACCCGTGGAGGCACCGAGTGACGTGGGACCGGACCTCTTGGAAGACACTCGTAAAGCTGACTGCGCAGCTTCTGAGGCATCCTCGACGTTGTGCTTTGGGGACTGAGAACCCCCACCACCGAGCAGCCCTTGCACCGAAGATCAGCCCCCCAGCATCTCCACGATCTGCGTGGGGCCCTTTTGCACTGTGCCACTCGACGCGCCATCCCGGCCACTAGCCACGCGGCCAGCGGCCATCTTGGCGACGAACCCGAAGATTTAAACAGCAGGTCTGGTTGCTCCAGACCTACCCAAGCTCCTGTGAAAAGGAGCACCCGCTCTGACCTTGCTGGTCTGAGTGAACAGCATCTTTCGACTTCTGCGTGGCTTGCATTTGCCAAGGCCTGTTTGCTCCGATCAGGTCGCCGACACCGCCAACAGCGAGAAGCCTACGTGGGACAGCTCGTGACCGACTCCTGGACGTCCTCGACCCCGGGTATCCACGTGGCTGCAGAAAGAAGCTACCCGACAACGCCTGTTTGCACCCGACATCGCCTGGTTCCAATCTGGTTCCACGGTAGTCACTGGCTAGTGGCTTTGAACACTGTCCCCTCTGCTTTCAGGTCTTCAACTCTTCAGATCCACCCTTGGATCCACCGGAACTCTTCTCATCGAGCCGCCTGCAGCATCTTCAGCTCCAAGCACCATCGACCAGCGTGACGAAACCCGACACATCTTCAACCCTGTGCACCCGCTTCCTGTGGGTGAGGTAACTCAGCTCCGCCGGTGCTCCTGCACTGGTACACATCCCAAGGGCCTGTGTTTTAAGTTTCAGCTCCGTAGGTCACTCGGAAGGTTCCTAACTTTCTAACTTTGTGCTTTTTACGCACCATAGACTTTGTATTGTAAAGTGCGTGCACTTTGAACACTGCACCCGAGTCCCGTGGGCCTTTCCCGACTTAGTTATTTCCAGTCTCGAATAGCTCCAGCGATTCCCAAGGCCCTAGGCCTCTTCACTTTCCTCCTGGTATCTCTTATACCACTTATTTAGTATATGGTTTAGGTGGCCCCTAGGGCTCATCCATATTGTGCAACTTTTGTGTATTTTAAACTGTCTTGTGATTTAACGCTTGTGCTTCTGTGCTCATAAAGAGTCCAGGGGATTTTAATAGTTAATAAATCAATATATATTTTCAATATATATCTGTGTGGTGTCCCTTTCATTTGGTATTCAAGGGGGTTGTGTATGGTATAACAGCTGGCTTCACATGCCTTTCAGAGTTTAGCCTAAGACTGCTTTGTCCACGTTACCACTAGGATAACTGGTCTACAAGGTTGAATTACAACCATCATCATAAGGGTTGCTTGGCATGGTACAAAGTGATCACTAGAACTAGTGAGCATTATATACCAGGCCAACTTCTCACATTGGTGAGCAGCGGATTGGGATCTGAGCTTGCTGTTGTTTTACCATTACAATCTTTGAGATTATCATTTGAAAGATCATACAGGTACCTGCTAGGTACATATAAAACAAGACTAGTATACTTAAGTTCTACTGAACTTAGTTGTTGTAGAGCAAAGGGAGTAGCACACCCTAGCTACAACTACTAGATAGGTTTAGTAGGTAAACACCAGTGTAGGTAGATTGCAACACATCCACCCACACTAGAGCAATGTCTGGAGCAGAGGGTTCCACTGGGAATGTCTCTGTTGAGAGTGACCCTCCAAGGGCACCATCCAAATTTGCTATTTTTCCCTTTAAGGAATTAAGACAGCTTTGTGTCTTAAGGGGTCTGAAGACAGGGCCTTCCCCTACTGCAGACCACCTAAGAGAGCTTTTGGATCAGTCTGAAGCTCTAAAGACCTCTAAAGCAAACCCCACAGGGAATGCTGAAGGAGGCCATCCTTCAGAGGATGACACTGTAGACCCCCCTGCCCCTATCATCCTAGTAGATGAGGATGCCTCCATCACTGGAGCTCCTCAAGTAGATGTAGAGGAAGAGGAAGAAGAAGAGGGGGAGGAGGTGGAAAGCAGTGAGTCAGATGATGACAGAGATAGTCAGGTGCTGGTCAGTAGACTGAACCAGGCTAACTTAAGTCAACTTGGGAATGAATCAGGTAACAACCCATTCAGACCCCCAGGTGGACTTAACCAGGAGCCTAGGAGGAGAAGGATTCACTCAGGTGACTCTGACAACTCCTATGCTTCTAGAGGTTCTCATGGTCACTCCAGAAGGAGGATGACTAGCCCTCAGAGAAGGGAACATGAGACCAAATTGAGAGAATCTCAAATTAGAGAGGCTGAATTGAGAGTCCAGAGACAAGAGTTAGAGATTGCCCTGGCCCAAGAGAAACTTGCTAGAGCAAGACAGCCTAGAGAGAGTGGGGTAATAGAACCCACTGGTGGCAGCAATATCCACAAGGATAAAGACAGGTCTTTTGATAATAGAAACCTGAGTAAGATTGTGCCCCCCTACAAAGCTGGGGATGACATCCATAAATGGATTACTGCAATGGAGAGAGCCTGCAGAGTACAGCAGATCCCTCAGGAGCAGTGGGCAGCAATCTTGTGGCTCTCCTTTGAAGGTAGAGGCCGAGACAGACTCCTCACAGTTAGTGATGGGGATTCTAGAAACTACCTGGTCCTGAAGAGTGCTCTGATTGATGGGTTAGGCTTAACCACTGAACAGTACAGGTTAATGTTCAGAGATACCCAGAAGACACAGACTCAGGACTGGTCTGAATTTGTTGAGTGTGCCACTAAGGCTCTGGAGGGATGGTTGCTGGGAAGCAAGGTTACAGACTATGAAGGATTGTATAATTTGCTGATGAGAGAACAAATTTTAAATAATTGTCAGAACCAGCAGTTGCATCAACATTTGGTTGACTCAGATTTGACCTCTCCCCAAGAATTGGGAAAGAGGGCAGATAAATGGGTAAGAACCAGAGTTAAGCAAAAGAACCAGAACCAGAACCAGGGTGGTGACCAGAAGAAAACAGACCAGAAGGGTGGGGAGCAGAAAACTAAAGACCAGAAGTCTTCAACAGGGCCCCAAACTGAGACAGAGGGTGGGTCCCAAACTTCCAAGAAGAAGAAGAAAGAAGGTCAGAAGAAACCCTGGTGTAAAACTTGTAAGAACACCTCTCACTGGACAAGTGAGTGTAAAAAGGGTGGAGCCCCCAGCACTGCAGCCCCTAAGGCACCTGCACCCACTAGTACAGTTAGCAGTGTTGGTCCTCAAGCCAAGGGTTTAGTGGGAATCACTTTGGGAACTGAAGGAGATTCTGACCTAGTCCGAACTCTTACACAGGCTGTTCTGGTTTGTGAAGGGGACATAGATTTGACCCCTGACATAAGTCCCAGTAACCTGGGCAAATACAGACAGACACCTTTGATTAACAACAAAGTGGCTCAAGCTTACAGGGACACATGTGCCAGTGTCACTATGGTGACACCTAACTTTGTGGACCCTGGACAATACATGCCAGGCGATGATTACCTGGTGACCAATGCCAGCAATGTCACTACTACACATAGTGTGGCACTTGTTAACTTTTCCTGGGGAGGGGTAACTGGCCTAAAGAAAGTTGTGGTTAGTGCTGATCTCCCAGTAGAATGTTTGTTGGGCAATGACCTGGAGAACTCTCTATGGTCAGAAGTTGAGTACAGGACTCATGCAGAGATGTTAGGGATATCATCACATGTCCTTGCTGTGACCAGGTCACAGGCCAAAAAGTGCCTCTCTGAACCTCAGGTCTTGGATCCTGGAACAATGGACCAAGTACCTCCCAAGAAGAAGAACAGGAGGGTTAAGGCTGCGCCTTCCCAACTGCCTACAAGTGAGGATCAGGCTTCACAGGAAACTGATCTTGAGACCCCTGAAGGAACTGTCCCTGAAGAACTTGAACCTGATCAGGTTGAGTTTCTGGGGACAGGGGGACCTTCTAGGGCAGACTTGGGGCAGGCTCAGTTAACCTGTCCTTCTCTTGAACCCCTCAGACAGCAGGCTGCTGCTGAGGCTGCTGGGAATGCTCAAGGTGCCCATAAAGTATATTGGGACGATGGACTCCTTTATTCAGAGGCTAGAGACCCCAAGCCTGGTGCTACCAGGAGGTTGGTTATACCTCTGCAATTTAGGGGCTTCCTACTCACCTTGGCTCATGATATTCCTTTAGCAGGACACCTAGGCCAGAACAAGACTTGGGACAGGCTTGTCCCTCACTTTCACTGGCCTCACATGTCTGAAGACACCAAGGAGTTTTGTCGCTCCTGTGAAACCTGCCAAGCCAGTGGTAAAGCAGGTGGAACAACAAAGGCCCCCCTGATACCACTACCTGTGGTGGGGGTTCCCTTTGAAAGAGTGGGGATTGATATTGTTGGACCAATGGATCCCCCTACAGCATCTGGGCACAGATTCATACTGGTGGTAGTGGATCATGCCACCAGGTACCCAGAGGCAATTCCCCTTAGGACCACAACAGCTCCTGTTGTGGCCAGGGCCTTACTTGGAGTTTTCTCCAGAGTGGGGTTTCCTAAGGAGGTAATATCAGATAGAGGTACCAACTTCATGTCTGGATATTTGACAGCTATGTGGAAGGAATGTGGTGTCAACTACAAGTTCACCACCCCTTATCACCCACAATGCAATGGGCTTGTTGAGAGATTTAACAAGACCCTAAAGGGCATGATTAAAGGATTACCTGAAAAGCTCAGGCGAAGATGGGACATCCTTCTGCCCTGCCTTTTGTTCGCTTACAGAGAGGTCCCTCAAAAGGGGGTTGGCTTCAGCCCCTTTGAATTGTTGTTTGGGCACCCTGTAAGAGGACCCCTGTGTCTTGTGAAGGAAGGATGGGAGTTACCTCTCAAAAAGCCTAAACAGGACATAGTGGACTATGTACTTGGTCTCCGCTCCAGGATGGCAGAGTACATGGAGAAGGCATCCAAAAACCTTGAGGCTAGCCAAGAATTACAAAAAGCTTGGCATGACCAAAAGGCTGTCCTTGTTGAATTTCAGCCTGGACAGAAGGTATGGGTGTTGGAGCCAGTGGCCCCAGCAGCACTCCAAGACAAGTGGTCTGGACCCCATACAATTCTGGAAAAGAAGGGAGAGGTTACCTACTTGGTGGACCTAGGAACTCCCAGGAGCCCCCACAGGGTGCTCCATGTGAACAGATTGAAGGCATATGTCAGCAGGGCAGACATGGGCTTGCTCATGGCTACAGATGAGGGACAGGAGGAAGAGAGTGACCCTCTCCCAGACCTGCTCACTCAGAACCCTGAGGATGGCTCAGTTGATGGTGTGGCCTTAGGTGGCAGCCTCACTGAACATCAGCAACATGACTGCAGACAAGTTCTACAGGCATACAGGCATATGTTCTCATTGACACCCAGTCAGACTAACTGGTGTACACATGTGGTGGACACTGGTGACAGTCTTCCTGTAAAAAGCAAAATTTACAGGCAACCTGACCACGTCAGGGACTGTATAAAGACTGAGGTGCAAAAGATGCTGGAATTAGGTGTCATTGAGCCTTCAGAGAGCCCCTGGGCTAGCCCAGTGGTTCTGGTCCCCAAACCTCACACCAAAGATGGCAAGAGAGAGATGAGGTTCTGTGTGGATTACAGAGGACTCAATGCTGTCACCAGGACAGATGCACACCCTATTCCAAGGGCAGATGAGCTCATTGACAAGTTGGCTTCTGCCAAATATTTGAGCACATTTGACTTAACAGCTGGCTACTGGCAAATCAGGTTAGCTGAGGAGTCTAAAGCCAAGACAGCATTTTCTACCCCTAGTGGGCATTATCAGTTTGTGGTGATGCCCTTTGGTTTGAAAAATGCACCTGCCACCTTCCAAAGGTTGGTGAACCAAGTCCTCACTGGGTTGGATGACTTTTGTGCAGCTTATCTGGACGATATTGCTGTCTTTAGCTCCACCTGGGAGGATCACCTGATCCACCTGAAGGAAGTGCTTGAGGCTCTGCAGAAGGCAGGCCTCACTATCAAGGCAACAAAGTGCCAGATAGGGCAGAGCAAGGTTGTATACCTGGGCCACCTTGTAGGTGGAGGCCAAGTTCAACCACTGGAGAGTAAGATCCAGACCATCAAGGACTGGTCCCCTCCAACTACCCAGACTCAGGTCAGAGCTTTCTTGGGCCTGACTGGGTACTACAGGAAGTTTGTTAAGAACTATGGGTCCATTGTGACTCCTCTTAATGATCTGACATCCAAGAAGATGCCCAAAAAGGTTCAGTGGACAGAAATCTGTCAAAAGGCATTTGATGACCTGAAGGAGGCCATGTGCTCTGCACCTATCCTGAAGAGTCCTGACTACTCAAGAGAGTTCATTGTCCAAACAGATGCTTCTGAGTTGGGAGTGGGAGCAGTGCTTTCACAGCTTAATGTAGATGGCCAGGACCAGCCCATTGCTTTCATTAGCAGAAGGCTGACCCCCAGAGAGAAACGTTGGTCAGCTATAGAGAGGGAGGCCTTTGCTGTGGTGTGGGCCCTGAAGAAGTTGAGACCATACTTATTTGGCACTCACTTCAAGATTCAGACCGACCATAAGCCCCTCCTATGGCTTAATCAGATGAAGGGTGAAAACCCCAAACTACTCAGGTGGTCCATTTCCCTACAGGGGATGGACTTTACAGTGGAGCACCGCCCAGGGACTGACCATGGCAACGCAGATGGTCTCTCCAGGTACTTCCACTTAGAACATGAAGACACAACTGGTCAAGGTTAGTCTAATGTCCCTGCGTTTGGGGGGGGGTTATGTAGGAGAGTAGGGTCTGCTATCCTATGGTCACCCCAAATTTTTGCTTTTTGCTTCACTGGTTTCTGACTTAATGTGGCTGTGGGCCTGCTAATCAGACCCACAGCCTGCTGTTCTCTCTCTAAATTACTGCCAATGCACTCTAGGTGCATTACGAATTGGAACTGGTTCACCTTATGAGCCCCTGTAATAGTGCACCCTAGGTGCCCAGGGCATAGGTGTATCCAAGGCCTACCAGGGGCTGCAGCACGTATTGTGCCACCCCTGGCCTGGCCTCCATATTTGACACAACTGGCTGATCACTCAGCTGGGGTAAGTCGGTGTAACCACCTCTTACTTAGGTACAGTATGTCTGTGCCTAACCCTAAACTGGACACATATGTTCCTATCAGCCACTCCTATGGAAGGCCTCATCAATCCTGGAGGCAGAGTGCTTGGAAATATGTGAGATGGTGCTCTGGCATGAGCTGAGCCTGTCTGCAGCTGTCGGGAACCACTCCCTAAGCTGTTCCGGGATATTGCCATACCATATACTCTTAAGTGCATTATAATCCTCGCGGTTAAATGCTATCTTTGGTTTGGCTTTATCAAAACATGTCGAGTAAGGTGTCATACGAATTGGAATACTATCCCCTCGCCAATTCTGGCGACGGGGATAGCATTCCACCCTTCTAGAGGGATACGACATGTGTGTAACCCTAACCCCGGTTAAAGTTAAACAGAGCCTCAGCTTCACAAAATGGACGCTGCCACCACAGACACAAGTCTGGCCTCCTGCTGCTGACCGAAACTCGGCAGATGGTGGCCTGGACAAAGGGTTTCCTGCCTTGGGAGGTGCGAGCACCACCCCAGACAGGATTTTGTGTATTGGGTAGGACAGGGCTGAATAGAATCAGACATGCCCGGGGCACACAAGGTGTCCCCGTGCATAGGCCAGCCCAAACCGGTTCTGGGGCCTTCCAGCCCCAGTCCTGGCGCGGAGCTGGACAAAGGAAAGGGGGTGTAACCGCCCCCCTTCCTGGTTCCTCCCAGAGGAGGGACCTAGTAGGTGATCCACCCCCTAGATTGGAATAAGAGGGGGAGCAGTGCCATTGCACAGCAGATCATCCCGAAATCAACTTAAAACTAAGAAGAAGACTGGACTTCGACATTCTGCTGCACAGAAGACTGAAGAAGAATCTCCCTTGTGGCCAAGGAGTGACCACCCTGTGAACACAGGCACCAACCAGCAACTCGACGTCTGCTTTGCCGCCGCCTCCCGCCGGAGCCCGAGCCCAGAGCTCGACAAGAACCAGATTCCCAGACCTCTCAGAGCCCGATCCACAGTCCCTGCAAAGAAGGGACCCGTGGAGGCACCGAGTGACGTGGGACCGGACCTCTTGGAAGACACTCGTAAAGCTGACTGCGCAGCTTCTGAGGCATCCTCGACGTTGTGCTTTGGGGACTGAGAACCCCCACCACCGAGCAGCCCTTGCACCGAAGATCAGCCCCCCAGCATCTCCACGATCTGCGTGGGGCCCTTTTGCACTGTGCCACTCGACGCGCCATCCCGGCCACTAGCCACGCGGCCAGCGGCCATCTTGGCGACGAACCCGAAGATTTAAACAGCAGGTCTGGTTGCTCCAGACCTACCCAAGCTCCTGTGAAAAGGAGCACCCGCTCTGACCTTGCTGGTCTGAGTGAACAGCATCTTTCGACTTCTGCGTGGCTTGCATTTGCCAAGGCCTGTTTGCTCCGATCAGGTCGCCGACACCGCCAACAGCGAGAAGCCTACGTGGGACAGCTCGTGACCGACTCCTGGACGTCCTCGACCCCGGGTATCCACGTGGCTGCAGAAAGAAGCTACCCGACAACGCCTGTTTGCACCCGACATCGCCTGGTTCCAATCTGGTTCCACGGTAGTCACTGGCTAGTGGCTTTGAACACTGTCCCCTCTGCTTTCAGGTCTTCAACTCTTCAGATCCACCCTTGGATCCACCGGAACTCTTCTCATCGAGCCGCCTGCAGCATCTTCAGCTCCAAGCACCATCGACCAGCGTGACGAAACCCGACACATCTTCAACCCTGTGCACCCGCTTCCTGTGGGTGAGGTAACTCAGCTCCGCCGGTGCTCCTGCACTGGTACACATCCCAAGGGCCTGTGTTTTAAGTTTCAGCTCCGTAGGTCACTCGGAAGGTTCCTAACTTTCTAACTTTGTGCTTTTTACGCACCATAGACTTTGTATTGTAAAGTGCGTGCACTTTGAACACTGCACCCGAGTCCCGTGGGCCTTTCCCGACTTAGTTATTTCCAGTCTCGAATAGCTCCAGCGATTCCCAAGGCCCTAGGCCTCTTCACTTTCCTCCTGGTATCTCTTATACCACTTATTTAGTATATGGTTTAGGTGGCCCCTAGGGCTCATCCATATTGTGCAACTTTTGTGTATTTTAAACTGTCTTGTGATTTAACGCTTGTGCTTCTGTGCTCATAAAGAGTCCAGGGGATTTTAATAGTTAATAAATCAATATATATTTTCAATATATATCTGTGTGGTGTCCCTTTCATTTGGTATTCAAGGGGGTTGTGTATGGTATAACAGCTGGCTTCACATGCCTTTCAGAGTTTAGCCTAAGACTGCTTTGTCCACGTTACCACTAGGATAACTGGTCTACAAGGTTGAATTACAACCATCATCATAAGGGTTGCTTGGCATGGTACAAAGTGATCACTAGAACTAGTGAGCATTATATACCAGGCCAACTTCTCACAGTTGTATTTTGTAGTGTACGTTAGTTGGTGGAACGACCACTTTGCTGTCAGGGGTGAAGTGTAATCTGTAAGTGGTATCATGAGACTGAATCTCATTCCATTGCTACCTTTTTTTTGCTTAAGGTTTTCCAACAACTACAGGGGTTTTGGGAAGTACTTGCTATCATGTACATACCAGGTGTCACATCTAAGCTCGAACAACTGGTAGGAATGACACAATACCCCTGAGGATGAGCAGTATGTGGCCACTGGTGTCTCACAGGTGTACGTGAGCATGTCTAGGCTATGAGACCAATGGGGTTGGGGACGGTCTACTCCTAATGTACCTGAGCATGCAATGGATATAGGGACAGGGCACAAACAATCCACTCCCAGAGAATCTGACTATGGTATGGACATATGGGTGGAGGTGCATATTTGCACTTGAACATGTTCTAGGCACAAGGCTGTTGCAGGAAAGGATTCACTCTCAGTGCAGATTAGCATGTCATGGACTGGGAAGGTGTGTGCCTGGGGGCAAATCTGCTCCTGATACATTTGAACATGTACTAGACATGGAGGTCAGAGGATGATACCACATCCTGTGCATCATGGATTTACTGGGGCAAATGATCCCAGCCTTGTGCATCTAAGAATTTTAAGGAAATGTGATCAGTCCGGTGGCAGCCACTTTGCTCAGGGTGCATTGCGCATATAGGTAAATGGGTGGCAATTGGGTCACTCACAGGAGTTCTTAGCAAGTTAGGTACTTGGGGGTAGGAAAAACAATGATCCACTTCCAGAGCATTTGAGCATACCAGCTTGAGGTATAACATTGTTTTCTCCTTGGGTACACCTATGCCAATACCACCAATGCTGCTTTGGCATTACACATGAACAAATAGGGTTTTGTTTTCATTTTCTTTCTTATTTTCCTTCATCCTCCCCCTTCACACTTACCCCTTCCCCCGTCCTCTCTATTTATCTCACCTTTCTTTCCTCTCCCAATTTGTTGCTTAATTTTTTGACGTAATGTGTATTTTTTTTCATTTTCTGTAACATTGTGTAGCCTAATGTAAAGTGCTCTGATACCTACGGGTCTAGCAAGCACCATATATAACTCATAAATAACTTTCCTCTGAACTTCTGTTGGACCTTTGACGACATCCCATGGGCGTCAAAACTGTTTGTACTCACTTCGATACACGAGCAACCTTGGCTGATGCCAGGTGGAGCAATCATATGCAGCTAAATCGGAGTCTGGCCCTGGTTTCACTCCCTCGGCCGTCACCTACCCAGCCGGACATCTGACATTGATTTTCTCATTTTTCCAGTTGTGTATTTCCTCCCTCCCCCTCCTCCTCGCCCTGTGACTCTTTGATTTAAGTGATGTAACTATTTAACCTGTAACTCGCTGTAACTCATGTAAAGTGCTCTGATACCTCCGGGTCTAGTAGCGCTATATAAAACTTTTCAAATAAATAAATAAATACAAATATGTTGATTTGGCCCATGGAGTTGCTGATTGACTGGGAAGTGCTCTCAAAACCTGTAGTGCTGCTGTAGTGTAGGTGAGAGCTTCTGTGGCAATGACACCCAGTGGCGTAACAAAACTTGAGGGGGCCAGAGGCATGGTCTGGCCGCGAGAGAAGATTGCCACTTGAGGAGAGAGCTCCGCATGCTGGTGGGTCCCCAGGGGAGGTGGCGGACCTTATGAAGCCGCTGAGACTTCAGTAATAAACCTTATATTTTCCCTGGCACTAGTGTCATGGATGGGGGCATTGAAATTGAAGTTGGTCCGCTGCCTCCGAGACAGATGGAGACATGACTACTAAGCCGGGATCTCAAAGGAACAGGGCCTACATGGAGGTGAGGCTCACCACCCTCGAGTGTAGGACTGAGGCAGAGCGGAGTCAGTACTGGTGTGTCCACCAGCCTCTGGAATTACGAGACACCCGATCGGAATCGCCCCCCTCCCCCCAAGAGTCCGCATTTGCTTGCCTACATACAACTCCGGTCTCCACACCAAGGAAAGGGGTGGACCGGAGGGTGGCAGGAGTCATTTTAGAGACAGGCCACAGGACTTGTTCATGGCCGGCTGAAGCTATGAGGAGGGTCTGAGCCCATCAACCTACCTGGAGCCCAGCAGGAGAGTGGCACCTGGAAGGGGCCCCTTCCCCCGTGAGTTTCAAGGGGCTTGCACCAACACCACCAGCATCATCATTGGCTTCACAGGCATGAGGCTTATGTGGAGGTAAGTGAGGGGCAGTAACGTGTAGTGAAGACAGCACTGAGACTCTTCTTCAACAGGATAAATGCTTTACTAATGAATCCAAAATAAAACAGGATCCTATTACTCGCCAAGGTCTCCAGACCGCAAAGTCCATGACACTTCCTGTGAATATCGGAACCACAGGACATACTGCACATGAGGCCCCAGGAGATCACCATTTGCCCACATCAGTGGAAATCCAGGCTCCCCAAAGACACGCAAGCAACCCTGAGAAGGGGCGGATCGGAGGCCGCAGGACGTCATCTTGTGAAGGGCTACGGGGCCTGGCTGCAGCTAGTCAGGGCCCTGAGGATAGGTCGAGATCACCAAGCAAGTGGCAATTAAAAGGTACTCCTTTCCCAGGAGAGGCACCCAGGGGACCCCCAGTATCAACATTATCAGCTTTGCAAGCATTGTAAGCACCGTTAATATTTTGGGGCCCACTGGCAAACTCGCTATTGCTTGCCACCCGGACCCATGGGGGTGAGAAGGTAAAGAGATGCCACCGAATGGAGGCGCAAGCCTATCGTCTCCCTCCAGAGGCCTAAGTTGTAGGAAGAAATCAGGGTCCCCAGAACCACGTCTGATTTGTGAGCTCTCACCAAGTCATCCCAGGTGAGACATGTCCATGAAAGGGAGTAATAAACTCACCTGCTAGCCTCGCATATAATAGCCCAGACTGCTGGGACGCCAACCCCACTATCTGGGAACGCATCACGGGCAGGCAACCAACCAGAGAAGAGACCGGCGGAGACAACCTTCCTCTTCAGGGGAGCAGTGAAGTCCATTCCTAGAGTTCGGTCTCAGAGCTGGCGATGTCCGTGTCAAGATTAGCAGCAAGGCCACTGGCACGTCCACCCACCAGCTTCTGTTCTCAGAAGCTGTCTCCCAGCTACACATGAGGATAGCACCGTAAGGTATGCCAACTGCCGAAGTGGACGGGACCCCTCAGTGCTCATAACCGGAATCGATAATAGAGTGCATACTGCTGCAGGTCACGATAGTAGTTCACCACCTGGAAGGAAGGGGCACTTGGCAGCTGAAACAAAATCCATACCCTTGGACATAGCAGGCTTCCAGGACAGAGCGGATGGGATGGAACAAAAGCTCGCGGTGATAGAGGGTCATCTCAATATCACACAGGAGAGGGACCTGAAGCTCTCATACCTAAGGAACAAGATCATTGACTTGGAGGACAGAAGTCACAGAGACAATATCTGTTTCTTTGGCTTCCCAGAATGCGCCAAAAGCACGGATTTCGAGGGTTCCTCAACAGCCTTCTCCCCACCCTCACCTGCCTTACCTTCGCCCGCAGACCTGGAGCTCCAACAGGTGCCCAGTGTGAGCCAAATGCATCAGGATCAAACGGGATGACCCTTCCAGAACAAGGCCTGCTCCCTTCGGCACAATGTGTTCTGTTTGAACCAGCCCAATTATTGATCATGGCGAATGGCAGATCTAAAGACTTTCTAGATCTGGGAAGCCCTATGTCTATTCCTGGTGGGCCTATCTGCTCAGCCAATGGACACTACCCAGCTGGACTCACACTCAGCCCCACGTCTTCCTGATGCACAGCCCCTCCCATCCGCTCTCGGTGGCCAATGGCGCAACAGCGGTAAAAAAAGACAGAGGAAGAGATCCAGAGAGGGTTTCCAGATCCCAGGACAATTGAGACTTGGCCTTCAAATCAATGGCAGCCTCCATGCATGAGCAGAGCCGGGACAAGTCCTGGTCACCTCTGAAGTCTGTCCAGCCTGAGGGCCAAGACAATGTAAGAATGGCCAATACGAGAGGCCATGACCTGTTGGATGTGGACGAATGTATATCCTACTGCATGCTTGTATTTCCATCCAGTGTAGTTAAAATGACAAACAGTATGGGTGAAAGTTCTAGTGCAACTGCACTGTGCTTTGTGTGCTGTGTTTAGTTCCCTGCAGCACTGTATTGCATGTTATGTACTTGCAAGCGACAACTCCACCATGGCATGCTGTGATGTATTTTGATGTATTTTGAAGTATCTTGACACATGTTGATATATTATGATTGCTGCACATTAAGAGGCCTGTGAGCCTATAACCATTCTCTTTATCCCCAGAGCAGGGTAGGCCCTAACCAAACCAAGCCAACCCACCCAACTCAAAGCCATGACAATATACTTGTGCATATCATGTGTGCGCCATTGACCCTGGTAGGCGCCCAAACACCCTCTCCCCTGGATACTGACTGGGTACCAGGGACACGCCTCGGCACACCGCTCATTGACTGACTCCTTCTCCCAAACCTGAAACATGCTCCCTGACTGCTGCCCCCCACGGCACTACCACTAGTAATACAATGAACATTACTATCTAATTAGTATAGTGCCCCTCCCTGTGGGGCCCTCTCCCGGTGTGTTGGCGCTGCAAGTTTAGACTTGCGTTCTACAGTTTAAGACGTCTTAAGCCTGATCTCCGTTAAATGCCGGGTAGCTAGTTATTACTCTTCCCCCCTCCTTTTCAACCCATCTCGATCCCCATGCCTTTTATCCCCCGCCCCTCCTGCACACATAAAACTCGCCCTGGGACGTATCAGAGGGGATCAAGCACCCCAGCCTTTGCCTTGCTTTACCTTCTGCGCATCCACCAATCCATATTGACATATCTTCCACCTTGCCACCCATAGCGAGTTAAAGACCTTGCCTCCCCGCCCATGCCACCGACACGCCCAGGGCATGCCCCACCAGCCACAACAATACCTGTAGCTCCCCCCTTACGAGCCATCTTGTGAAATGTCAATGGACTAACGCACTACATAAAGCATAAAAAAGATACTGCCCTATTTAAAGATCAAGTGCGGGGATATAGCCCTACTGCAGGAGACACACCTCTTCAGGGTTGACTCCAAAAAGCTGCATCTGGAATGGGTGGCGAGAGTGGTCCATAGCAGTTGCCCCACAATATGTCTTTGTCAAACTAAAGCTCAGAGAATGACCGCTTTGTGTGGGATTGGTGTATGCACCAACTGGCATTAAGCACCCCTTTCTCCTCAAGCTCAGCCGTCTCCTCACCGAGATTTGGGCCTCACAATACGTAATTGAGGGGGACAGGAATCTGGGGTGTAACATACTGGGCTGGACTGGCCCACTAGACATGGGTAACAATGCGGACAGGGCCCTTCTGGGGGATGTGTCCACTGACCACAGACTTGTGGACCATTGGTGGGTCTCCCATCCAGAGGACAGGGAATATACCTTCCTCTTGCTGGTACATGGCACCCAATCCAGGCCAACTACTTTCTGGTCTACCACCAGGTGGTTGCCATCACCTGGGAATCCTGTGTCCTTTAAATCGCGCTTTCTGACCAAGCTCGAGTCCTGCTCGCCCTAGACCTGGTCTGGCGTCCCCGGGCTGCAAACCCTGGCGCCTGAACATAGCGCAATACTGCACAACCCAGGGTAAAGGCCAAATACGCACGCATGTCTCCACATCCCTCAACGACAATAAGGGCTTGGTCTCATCCAATAGGATTCTGTGGGCAGCCACAAAGGGGACCATTTTCACACAACTTATGAGAGGCGCAGCTTTGGCAAATGCGAGGAGAGTGACACATCAGAGGGAACTGGAGGCAGAGACCATGAGCCTCACACTTCCCTTTATCACAAAGCCTTTACCCTTGGTGCGCAGCCAACTGGAGAAGACCCATATGAATCTCAACACACTATACACATCCAAAGAGGAATATGCGTTAGACACTAAAGGCCGCCACTATGAGCAGGGTGAAAATGCGGGTCACCTCCTGGCTGCACTGCCATACCTCCAACCACTCTGCACACAGGGAGATCCTCACCTATCCACAAGAAAAAAGCAAATAAATTTGCATCCTTCTATCGGACGCTCTATACTCCATAGAAGACAGCTAGCGCTCACTGCCTGGAGGCTTTCTTCGAGGGTGCACACTTTCCCAGCCCAAGTGAGGAGGGCCAGGCCTTACTTGATGGGGAAATCAGCAAGGTTGAGATAGCACAGACCATTACCAGAATCCCCTACCATAAGGCTCCGGGAGACGACAGATTCCCCATTGAGTTCTACGGATGGGCGAGAGGGGAGGTTGTTGTCTCTCTACATGGGGCCTTCCAAGTGGTGGAAAAGGCCGGCTACCTAGACTCCATATCTAATAGAGCGGTGATAGCGGTCCTGCCCAAGCGAGGAAGATACCCACTCCAGTATGGCAGCTGCAGGCCCATCTTCTTGTCCAAAGGTGACATAAAAATGCTCACCAGCGTATTGACTGCACGATTTGGGAATGTCCCCGAACCTCCCCAGCACTCAGCGCCACCTCTTACACACAGCCCTGGCAACAGCCAAAGTATGCATTCTCCGTCACTGGCGTTGCCCTACACCCCCTACACACGAGGAATGGCTGCTGGCGATGTTTCAGGCGGCAACCTACGAGCGCACCTTATACAACCTGCAGGACAGAGTGGAAACATTCTTTCAGACATGGGCGCTCTTCTTTCAGGACACTGTGCACTGACATGGGGGGCAGCACCCCTTAACCCCCACCTTCCCCTCCCTCTCTTTTCCTTTGATACTCCATTGGCTGGCACCACTGTTGATACAGCCCTTCGTGATGACAGACATGCACCTATCGTACAGTCCCCCTCCCACCAATAACAGGCGCCTTTCCACGACATGTCCCGCCAGATGTAGCATCCGCCCTTTCTACTATTCTCCCCAAACACAACATAGCACATAGGTGCCATATATTCAACCCATCCTCCTAGAGCTATCAAATACCAGGCATGACGACCATCTCACAGCTTTTCCCATATAGACAATAGATAACTGGACCTTCTTGACGATAGATACTGGGCACTGTGAACAAGG
Organism: Lissotriton vulgaris; assembly: GCF_964263255.1. Lineage (NCBI taxonomy): Eukaryota > Metazoa > Chordata > Amphibia > Caudata > Salamandridae > Lissotriton > Lissotriton vulgaris. The sequence goes on along the minus strand of NC_141695.1, from coordinate 1,435,457,250 downwards.
CCATGACAGAACACCTCATAACCTATTACCAATCCAGTTGTATAGAGAGTAAGAGATGAACGAGTGTGATGTATGTATATATGGTACTGCTCTTTTACCCCCCTCTCTCCCACCCCACTCTCCCACCCCACTCCCCCCTTGCATTATTGCATTACTGTATGCAACATTGTCTTGAGGTGGCGCCCCTGCAAAGTACATGGAGGGGACCTGTTACAAAGAAGAAAGATGCGTAACACACTCAACATTCTATCTGACCTCATCGTAGGCTGAGCATCAAGGCAGAGAACTTCTGTAGGGAGAGTGCATTGAATACAAAGTACATTACAACAGGACCCCTCTCAAGCCAGGGGCCCGTCACCCGTGCACCTTTGCGGGAGGGGGGGATTACTGGAACTCGGGCCCCCACCGTGGGGGCTGTGGGGGCCTTTGTTGGGCAACTGATGACCACCTAAGCTATGAAAATGTCCTGACGGCTATTGCCTACTTCGGTCCTCAACCACCAAGACTCCAAAACTGAACTGGACTTGAAAAGATTTGTTCTGATGCAGAGCTTTGATCTAAGACCCTGGGAGATCCGCAAAAGTGTTGTGGGACACATTGTAGACGAGACCCCGAGGGATTTTTATGATTTCAAATTTAGGGGCAGATTTATGTCGGACTTGCGCCACGTTTACGCCGCCGTTGCGCCACGCAACGGCGCGGAAGCGTGGCGCATCCCTGCGACCTATTTACAACGTGACGCATCTAGGCAGATGCGTCACGTTGTAAAGCCCTGCGCCACATGAAACCTGCGTCAGGTTTAATGTGGGCGTTCTGTCGCAGGGTGGGCGTTCCCTCGTAGGAAAGCCCCGTAAAACTGACGCAGTGAAAGAGTCAGTTTTACGACGATTCTGGGTCAAATCCTTACGCCTGCTTGAAGCAGGCGTAAGGAGTGACGAACCACGTTATGTATGGGTGGCCTCTGTACATTGGAGGAGTTGCGTCGCACTTGCGACGCTACTCCAGCAATGCGCCGCCCGTACACCACAAGATGCGTCACACATTTGCCCTTCCTTGCACCATGGTGCGCCGCATTGTAAATTCGGCGCATCTGTGGTGCTGCAAGGAGGGAATTGCATGACGCATCAGTTCTGGCGCATCCCTGCTGATTTGCAGAGATGCGCCAGAACTCATAAATCTGCCCCGTAGAGTTCCCCTCTGGCTGAGTTTTGCTGCAGAGTTTTGACCAAGGTGAAAAAATGCCATTTCCAAAATGGAGAGGGGGGGGTGGGGGGGGGGGTTGTTAGATCAAGCTACAAAAGGACCCTCGTGAAAAACAGCCTCTAGTCTGCCCACCGCGACACATCTACCGACTCTGTAGAAACTAGCGGAATTAGGTCAATTTCACGAGCAAAGTATTTTCATTTACATTTCCGGTCCCTCTGTGAAGCACCTGTCGCCACGCCCCGCAGACAAATAAACGGCAGGTCTGATTCGCAAATCTGCAGCTGTGAAATTCAAATTGCAGGATTTCTTGAAGAGTGAAAAACGTATGAACACAGCCTCAGAAAAGAGGCACGACGCTGGTGCTCATCAGCAACTTGTCTGGAACGGTTGACATCAACGCAGCAAGTTGCTGGGGAGCTTGACAGGCAGGCATGCAGTAAGTTAAACTGTGTTTTTGCATTTTTGGGCTGTAGACGTCATAAAATCGTGAATTAGATTTCGGGAGACAAACATTTTTTAGAAAAACTCGGCAACAAAAAATGAGCAATAAAATAAATCTGAACTACAACAGGGTAGTAATAACAGTCAAGAGAATGAAAGGCTTAAGTTATTGAAAGGAAATGGGAAAGGTGGTGACAATATCAAGAGGGGGAGGTTAGAGGTCTCTCCCATTTATTAACAAGCATTTGCAATGCAATGGTCTCGGCATCATTAAAGGTAGAGCTATTGGCATTGCTCATGACATTTTTTTTCTTTAAATCAAAAATAAATGGCCATTGTCATTAACGTTGCCAATACACAGCACTCTGCACTCAACAGCACACAATGCTCTGCACACTTGCTCTGCACTCACTGCTCTGCACACTCACTCTGCACACTCACCACTCTGCACACTCACCACTCTGCACACTCACCACTCTGCACACTCACCACTCTGCACACTCACCACTCTGCACACTCGCCACTCTGCACACTCGCCACTCTGCACACTCGCCACTCTGCACTCGCCACTCTGCACTCTGCACTCGCCACTCTGCACTCTGCACTCGCCACTCTGCACTCGCCACTCGCCACTCTGCACTCGCCACTCGCCACTCTGCACTCGCCACTCTGCACTCGCCACTCACCACTCTGCACTCACCACTCTGCACTCGCCACTCGCCACTCTGCACTCGCCACTCACCACTCTGCACTCACCACTCTGCACTCACCACTCTGCACTCACCACTCTGCACTCACCACTCTGCACTCACCACTCTGCACTCACCACTCTGCACTCACCACTCTGCACTCTGCACTCTGCACTCACCACTCTGCACTCACCACTCTGCACTCACCACTCTGCACTCACCACTCTGCACTCACCACTCTGCACTCACCACTCTGCACTCTGCACTCTGCACTCTGCACTCACCACTCTGCACTCACCACTCTGCACTCACCACTCTGCACTCACCACTCACCACTCTGCACTCTGCACTCTGCACTCACCACTCTGCACTCACCACTCTGCACTCACCACTCTGCACTCACCACTCTGCACTCACCACTCTGCACTCTGCACTCTGCACTCTGCACTCACCACTCTGCACTCACCACTCTGCACTCACCACTCTGCACTCTGCACTCACCACTCTGCACTCTGCACTCACCACTCTGCACTCACCACTCTGCACTCACCACTCTGCACTCACCACTCTGCACTCACCACTCTGCACTCACCACTCTGCACTCACCACTCTGCACTCTGCACTCTGCACTCACCACTCTGCACTCACCACTCTGCACTCACCACTCTGCACTCACCACTCACCACTCACCACTCACCACTCTGCCCTCACCACTCACCACTAAAAATACAGAAAGCGGACACCTCCCTGTTAGAATCCGAGGGAAGCAAAGACGCGAATGTCATAAAACAGAAACGGTGGATAGTTCAGACAGCGCCATCCTCAGGGAAAATAAGTTTTTGTATACAAACCTGCACTAAGACTTCCAGAGGGCTTAGCTGCAGTTCCATATCCAAATGAGGAGCCGCCTGTGGTGTTGCTTCCAAAGGCAGAGCTACTTCCAAATCCTAGTGGAACAGTAGTAGAAAGACATGCAACAAAAGATAAACAACTAGTATGTTAAAAAAAAAAACAAGAAAAATAACATTGCATGACCGATCTAAAGCCACCTACATTTCTGCTCTTGCTACTGTAGGTACTGTTATGCTAGTGAAGGTTTTTTTCCGCATTCCAGAATTTTCACAGACTACCGAAAGGACAATAAAGGCAGTGCCAGTGCAAACATTGAGTGGCAAGTTCCACGCTTAATCAGAGATTTCGAGGGCGAGGATCATGCCCAGTGGATGTAGGTAGCAAAAATATGCACACAGAGAAACCAGCTGTTCGACAAACAGGAATCCACTTAACTTTCCATTTTTGAGCATGTGCAATATAAAAGCAACGTAAAATGCTTAATAAAAGTAGGTACTCCGACACGAAGGCCAAGGCAGTGAGAGGTCACTGTCTTTATGTGAGCTGCAACAGAGCTCCCAATCAGCGAAACCAGGCCACTTGGAAGGTATTTGAGCCTACTTGCTAACATAGCGGAGCACAGAACTCTTCAGAGATTTGTGAGGGATATATTATGCAACAAACATTTAAAGCATCATTAAAGTTAGCATAACTTGAAGGTCAAAACACGTTTGTAAGAAACAGTAAAAATATGTATTTTCTGAATAATACGCAAGGATTACAAAATATGCACTGGTAAAGCCAATAGATCTGTCATTTTGTTAGGGTACGTTTTTGGAAATAGTTGGGCAGTTGTATGTATGTTTGCCCCCAGAGGATTAGGATGAAAATCCAAAGATGAAGTGGCCCGCATCGCTATTGTTTAGGCACGTATCGCGGCCGCCCCGGAAGTCAGGCACGGTCGCCAGTGACGGGGGCGGGGCCACGTTCAGACCGGAACTGAAGAGGAGGCAGGCGGAGTCGTTGCGTCTCGCGGCCCGGGGCTCCTGTGAGCGGTGTAGAGCCCCGGGGCCGCGCCAGCAGGAGGTTGGGCGCCGCGTCCTGAGGTAAGGTAAGTTCCTAAAGGCTGGAGCGGGATTGGTGCACGTGTGTGTATGCTCGTGCGTGTGTGTGTATGCTCGTGTGTGTGTGTATGTATGTGTGCGACGGTGACGGCGGGGGGGGGGAAGGGGGCCTCGGTGCACTTGTGTGTGTGCGCGCGTGTGTGTATGAGTCAGGGGTGGTGTCTCTGTATGTATGTATGTGCGTGCGTGCATGGGCGCTTGTGTGTGTGTGTATGCGCATGCGTGTGTGGTGCTTGCGCTTCCCAGGAGACAGCGCCTGGCCACAGCGCGCGTTCCAGTTACAAATCGCCTGGAAGGATGCGCGTGGCCAGGACTGTCTCCTGGGAATGATAGTCGCTGACAAAAGATCTCGGCGGAGACGCGCTTCCGCGCGTTGACGCCGAGACCTAAAAAGGAAAATAAAATGAATGGAGTCACGGGAGCTGCTCCCAAACCGTAAAGTATTGATGAAAGCGATAACGGAAAAAAACTCAATTAAAATCGGATTAATATGAAATTGATACTGCAATATAAATAAAACAATTATATTAATCACAGGGTCCTGGTAAAAATTCCTCCGATATCAATCTCGAAGAAATTAATGAAATCTGTCAAATATTATTTTACTACAGTGAAATCACATGGGAACCACTGTAGAACCAACCTAGCAGAAATTCGAATAGGACCAAGTTCGTTTTCTATACTTCCAATATTGTCAATTTGAGTGAAGCTAAATTGGGACACACAAAAATACCTATTATTTGCAGCACCTAGAAATGGTAAACTGTAGGATTAAATGTTAAAATAAAAAACAAGTGGTTGTTATTCTTTACTATCATAGTGGCTTCTTGGAGTTAGGACAGAGAATTGCTGGATGATCTGGTTGGCAGACTAAAGTTAGGCCGGGATGACTGGTTGTGGTTCATTGCCGCTGGCCAGGTGGCCTCCACTACTCTCCTAGAGGCCAGAAGTTCTAGAGTTACTGACAATATCTGCTCAATGGAGCCCGGAAATACATTCACGTATGTGGTGACGAATGAGGAAGTGATGATCATTGGGGCACTTTGGTAAATATAATGCACGTCGCAGAATGGGTAGGGGCTGCCGCCAGATGTTTAGAAGTGCCGCTATAGCTATAGCCTTGGCACACAAGGTCGTATGGCATAAGTAGACAAGTCACTCTTAGCCATGTCCTTTTAAAGAGGACACAACTTTGAAGCTGGGGAACCAGGTTCAAGTCTAGCGGGATGCTCAAACATCCTGTGATTCTGGGCAAATCACTTAATCTCCCGTGCCTACAAAAATGAATGTGTCCGTTTGTAATGCAACTAGTGCTCATGTAAAGAGCTATGATACCTTTGGGCCGAGTTTGCACTATATAATACTGCAAAAAAATAAAATATAAAATGATGATAAAGTGGTTGATGGTATCTTTATCTCTCAGGGATTGTTGAGAGAAAATTTTGTGTCATTTAGTGTGGTGCTAATTGTGTTTTCTCGGATCTTCTATGGAGCTTTGTGAATAGCTTGAAAGAAGCCTGCTTGGGCTTGGTGATGCTGGGCAGAAATTATATGGGTGGAAGATTAAATCCCAATACTGTAATAAAAGCAGCATTTAAATGTGTATAAATTTGGCAGGGCCAGAGAAAGGATATTTACATGGTCAATGGAGGGGCCCTACTAGAAGTCAGCAAATGACAGTAGATGAGTTTGACAATTCTGACCAGAAGTGCTGGGTGTCTTTCTTCAACCACGTACTGGTCTGTATCCCAGCCCACCTGACTGTTAGGCAAATGGGAATAGGTGAACAGGGGCTCTCGCTAAATAGAGCGAGGCTAGCCCTAAGCACCCAACTCTGCAAGGTCTGGGGAATCAGGTACCAGCCACCTAAGCCAAAACAGAAGGTGAGGGACACTCTAACTATCAGAAATTGTGGTTAACACTCAAGGTCTTGTATTTGTGTGAGGCTTGGACAAGCACTGAAAGAGTCAAGCGTGAGTAAGACAATAACAATAACTAACTTCTGATGCTACTGAGGATTTAGCAAACATAGGCCTGGTTTAGCATAGCTGATTCCCTAAAAAGCACAAGCACTGCAGATAGAGGTAAAATTCAAGGCATATATACAAAAAACTAAACTTTCAATGAACAAGCTATGAACATTACAAAACACCATAAAACAAAAACCTAAACCCATTAAAAAAACGTTCCTAGTACAAATAAATAAACCTAAAAAGTATCCCTCCAGTGCTCTGGAAACCTGTGTAAAAGAAGTGAATTTCTAATAAGATTTGGCAAAGCCAATAGGTCTCGCCTATGCAAGTGCTATTGACTTTCCCAATGTGTGTTGGCTTTGATGTGCACCAGCATGGCTACAAGTTAGTAGTATAGAGGACAGTGGGGTGGAGTGTCATAGAGTGGAATAGCAAAGAGCGGAGTAGAGTGTCGTAGAGTGGAGAGTCACAGAGTGTTGTGAATTGTAGTGGCATAGGTTGCTGTCATGAAGAACTGTGTACAGTGCAGTGGCATAGATTAGGGTGGAATGTGCAGAGTGCAGTGGCATAGAGTAGAGTGGTGCACAGTAGAGTGTCATAGAGTGATGCCAAAGAGGGTATAGTGCTGTAGATGCAGTGGCATAGAGTGCCGTGGCGTAGAGTCGAGTGTTGCAGAGTGCAGGAGAATGGAGTAATGCAGAGCAGAGTGGCGCATAGCGCAGTGGCATAGAGTGCATTTGCATAGAATACATTTGTGCAGCGTAGAGCGGCAGAAAGTTCAGTAGTGTTGAGTGCAGTGTTGCAATGTAGGGTGTTGAAGAGTGCAGTGGGATTGAGTACAGTAGTGCAAAGTAGAGTGCAGTGGCATAGAGGGCAAGTGACATAGAGTGCTGCAGAGTACAGTAGAGTGCAAGTGCAGTGGCACACAGTAGCATACAGTGGCATAGAGGAGAGGAGAGTTGACTGGTGTAGAGTGCATTGATGTAGAGTGTTACAGAGTATAGTGGCGTAGAGTGCAGTGGCATAGATTTCAGTGGCATACAATGCAGCATAAAGAAACGCTGTGGCACAGATTAGAGTAGCACATAGTAAAGTGCAGTGGCATAGAGTGTAGTGGTGCAAAATGGAGTGGTGCAGAGTGGCATAGAGTGCAGTGGTGTAGAGTGGTGCAAAGTGGAGTGGCATAGACTAGTGCAGAGTGTAGTTGTGTAGAGTGCCGTGAGTGCAAAGTAGAGTGGCAAAGAGGGCAGCGTTGCAGAGTAGAGTATCGCAGATTGCACTAGCACAGAGTGCAGTGGTGTAGAGGAGAGTGACATAGAGAGCATTCAGTACAGAGGTGCAGAGTAGATTGCAGTGGCCTACAGTGCAGTGACATAGATTGCAGTTGCATAGAGTGCATTGGCACATAGTGCAGTAGTTTAGAGTAGAGTAGCGTTAGGTGCAGTGGTTTAGAGTGGAGTGGTGCAGAGTAGAGTAGAGTTGCGTAGAGCATAGTGGCATAGAGTAGATTGTTTCAGAGTAGATTGAAGTTTTGCAGAGTGGAGTGGCGCAGGGTCGAGTGGAGTGGAGTAGACTAGAGTGAGGTAGAGTGTAGAGGTGTAGAGTAGATTAGAGTGGCGTACAGTGGACTGGCATAGAGTGCAGGGGCAAAGAAGTGAGTGGTACAGACTAGAGTGCACTGGCATAGAGTGCAGAGTGGGGTAGAGTGTAGTGGAGTACAGTGGAGTTGTGCAGAGTAGTGTGGAGTGGCCTAGGCTGGAGTGGTGTAGAGTGCAGTGTTGTAGAGTAGCGTCAAGTGCATTGGAATAGAGCAGAGTGTTGCAGAGTAGTGTAGAGTAGAGAGACATAGATTGCAGTGGTGTAGAGTGGAGAGTGGAGCAGAGCGCAGTGGTGCACAGTGCAATGCTGTGGAGTGGCGCAACGTAGAGTGAAGTCACATAGAGTGGAGTATGCTTGGTGTGGGAGAACACTGCCATTACAAACTACACATCGTCAATTGCAATTACCATTACATTTGCATACACAGTTTTACTAATAAAACTATACAGCGCACACAAACAATAATGTGTGGAAATGCATCACCCACTGTATTAATCTGTTTTGACTCTATTAAAACATTTGTTTCCAACATACTTCAGAATTAACAAAACTTGTGCTTGATTTGTGCTTTAATAATGCTGATCTATTCTGAAATAATTGCGCAGTTCATTTAAATGGCGTTGCGTGCTAGAAAACAACATTTTCTTACCCTCAGTATGGAGCAAGAGTGTCACATAAATTCTATCATCAGCAGACAGAGCCTGACATTTGACCTCTATCTTTGAATGCACAGCAAATATGGCCAGATAAGAACAAGATTTACAGGCCTGTTTACAGAAAGGAGCACTCGGGTAGTGTGAAAAGGCGTTGTTCTTTTGAAGGCACAAACTCACACTGGACATTCTAAAACTGATAAAAGCCAGCAAATGAAAAGCCAAGAAATTACAACCACACAGCCAATGGAAATGAACGGGCGAAATGCATTCCCAGAGAAGCTTTCTGAATGTACCCAAGATGTCTTTAGCAAATTCAACAGGCTTCAACCTAAAAATGGAGCGACCCGACCAACAAACATGTCAACCCTCTGAATCATAAGTTAATAGACCCACCGAAATCTGACATGAATTTAAAAAAAAGAAACGCAACGCAAAGGTGAACTCAATTCTAAGGCAGGACCGGAGGCTTCTGATTATGCTTTCTCATTTCTTTACTGCACAAACAGCAGCCAATGAAAATAAAGTACGATGATAAAAAACAACATTTCCCATGAGGCTTTGAACCACGCCTCTCATAACAATAGCCAATCACAATAGTACCAAGCATATAAAGTACAGAGACACTAAATTGGCCTCCTCTTTCTTTGCTGCTCCGCAGCCCAGATAAGTGCTCTTTATCTTGTTACTTTTACTACAGCAGTTGCTAGTAGCATGTGTTGTTTATGTCGCCTTTGGCGGATATTTATATTTGATTATCTTTGTTGATACTGTATTTAGATTTTACATTGTAATTCTACCCTTGTGTATGGACGTATGCGTATTCCGCTAAGTGGTTTCAGAGTCCACGACAACTTGGTTTTCTTTTTCTCCCGACTCCGGGGCTGGGCCTCTCCGGCCCACTCTGTGTTCCCTTATTAGTTTTTGGAGCGCGTGTTGCGCCAGTAGGCCCCGTTCTCTCCCCTTTCGCTGCTTGGCCCGCGACCGCCTGAAGACAGGTCCGCGGTTACGAGGGACTTGGCCCCCCCCTCGGGG